>NW_026137617.1:100000-108108 GCF_009805555.1 Andrographis paniculata | reverse complement strand
GGGCATAAGAAGAAGAGGGATTCGATTGCTAGTAGAAGTACAGGTTCAGAAGTCGAAGGGGAACCACATAGAAAGGGTTCGAAGGAAGGGATTTGGTAGTCGGTCGAAAGTAGCTGTTTGGTGCTGATTGATGCGAGTAAAATCGAACTATATTAGGCTTGATTCCGAGGTGAAATCGGATATGTAGGCAAGTCAAAGACAAGAAAGAAAGAAGTTTGACCCCAGCCCATGTATGTATTCCTGACGCCGTCTCTAGTCTTAGATAAATTGGTGGTAGCCACTACGTCAAGAGAAAAGAAAAGACTGTCTGGCTGTAGCTGAATGGAGAAGGAGGGGTAAGGGCAGACCGCAGCGGGTTGGGTTCTTGGGTGGCGCGCGCTATAGATCGGATTCCTACGTTGCTAATTAGGGACACGGGCAAAAGAAGTCACACCTATTTTATGACTTCGGCAATGAACTCTTACGTTGCTTTTAATTTACATTGAGAATTTCACCTGCCTTTCCGGGTTTGAGCTTCCGAATTCATCTAAGGTTCTTGCTATTCCGGAGAGTCAACTCTATCCACGGTCCAATTCAAAGCGACCTGTGCCACTTTTTCCTCTCTTTCTTGTCTCCCCCACTTCGTTCCTTTCCTATTGTTCCTATTGTTGAGTGAGTCAAGCGAGTCTGTTTCGTTCCTCTTTCTTAAAACTTAAAAGAGTGGCTAATTCCACTCTTCCCTTCTTCCGCCTTGGCTGGTTGCTGGTTAGTTTGAGGATTCTCACTTCCCTTCTTCGAGCATAGCATGAACGACGTCAGACATCAAGAACAAGGTAAAGGTACGTCAGTCACTGTCCTGTTAAGGAGTGAAACCACTCGACTGTAAGGAGAGGGCAGGTACGTGTAGTCACTCATAGCTGGCTATATGAGTAAGTACGTACCTACATTGACTACGTGACAGCAATAAGACTCTTAATCGCTCGTATCCCATACCCATGGGCTACTTCACTGGTACAGTAGATAGTTAAGAAAGAGAGCTTAAGGTGCTAATAATCTCTTAGAATCTCTTATATGTAAGGTAAAGGCGTTAGCTCCCTCGCTTCGCTCGCCTAAGAAGGAGCTGTGGGGAAGGAGCTGTGGGACTTTTTGGATCAATTGCTGAGGAGCAGACGATCTTGGCTTAGAGAAATGCGCCTTTTAGCTTGTTATCGCTTTTTAGGTTCTTGCTCTGGTTTCAGGGAATCCCTCACCCAGTTCCATATGGGGATGAATCCAATCCTATCCTAGGGCATTCACCTTTCTGGGAAGCCGGTCCCTTTACATAGCCATAATAGGCAGTTTTTTCGAAGTAGCTGCAATTGAATCGGCTGGTCTAGAATCAGCTGCTAGAGAATAGGCCGCTAGGGATTTGCTAACTGTTCAATTCACCAGTGTTCTGTTTGCAATTGAATGCGTATCAGCTGTGATTGAATCAGTAAGCGCGGCAGATCTTATCTATAAAAAAGGACCCTCATTCGATCTCAGATGGGATGAATACAAAGGAATTTGAATTTGGACGATGCCATATTCCTTATTAGATTAGATGTCACTTTCTTTAGTTTAGCAGCTCCGGTATCGGTAGCATTCACAGCTGATTCTTGAACTAATAACCATAAAGCAGAGACAGAGAGAGGAATGAGTACCACAGACGAGCTACTAAGGCAGAGAGAGGCTACTTTCTAACAACCATGTTAGCAAGCCTCAATTACATCGACCCTTTCTTTTTTTCTTTCAAACCCTATTGCCATCTTATTTTCCGAATCTAAATCAAACTAGTATCCACCTTCCTCCTTTGCCGGTATCCTACGATCTATTGACTAAGTCATTTCACACTAAGCACTGAGAACATGGGCCCGTACCGTGCTACTGCCTTTACCTAGGATTCTTTTCCTCACATCGGATTCTTAACTAGAAAACTGAAGCTTGCGAGATTGCTTGGTACCCTTTGCACTGTTTGCAAGCCTTTTCCCCTTGGACAGATAGCGTTGGGAAGGAGAGAAGGAAGGCAATCTGAACTAGCTGGAGCGTAAATACCAATGGTAGGAACATTAGATAGGTTGGCTAGGAAGACTCTTTCTTTAGGTCTAGTGGGTGAACTATTTTAGAACTCTCTTTTCTAACTTGCTAACTAGAGCATACACTCTAGAAAGAAAGCATTATTCTGCTACCTAAGAGGTAGGGCTTGCTATAAGATGCTATAAGATACGGCATGGAAATCTCTTCCTAACAGTGACAAAATTTGTATTTGATCGAAAGGTCTGGCCCAACGTATTCACATCGTTGAAATACGAGGTAGCAGCCTTCGCTTTGCAATTGCGTTTGATTCATTCTTGGGAGGGTGTTTTCAGTCCTGGGATAATGTTTGTCAAAAGGGTCTTATGGCCCCTAGATATTCAGTCTAATACCCAGGCGAGGATTTGCGCTTTTATGACCGGTTTGGTCTTTGATCAATTGGCTAGTGCTTATGAGGGTGTGTATCTTCGTCCAGGTAGGTTTGCTCAGGTTATGGAAGGTGCCGGGAAAAGGCGTTTGTTTGTCATAGGTAACTATGTCAAACAGCGTCTTCTCCGCCCTGTACACGATTGGGCTATGTCGGTTTTAAGCCGACTCCCATCAGATGGGTCCTATCATCAGGTGCCATCCATCGGTTATCACGCTGGGCTCCAAAGGAGTGTTACTCTTTTGACTTGAGTTCAGCCGCCGACCGGTGGCCTGTGTCCATTATGCATGATTTAGTAGCGTGAATTTTCGGGCCAACTATGGCTTCGTGTATAGTTCATGGTTGTCTAGCCTTAAACGCAGCTTACTTGGGCTTCCCTCTCATTAAGGGAAAACCAAGGCAGTTGTGTTTCGTTGTTGGACAGCCATTGGGCTACTACGGCTCTTGGGCTCTCTTCGCGCTGTCCCACCATTATGTGGTGTGGATGGCGGCCCATCGTGTAAATCAAAATCGGAGGTATCCATTTACTCGATACGCTCTGTTAGGTGATGATATTGTAATCGCCGACGAGCGAGTGGGAGTATGTTAGGCTTTGAAGTTATGGTAAAGATCTTGGACGCAAAGTCCATTAGGTCGAAAACTGGGGCGATAGAGTTCGCGAAGCAGTTCTGGGTAGATGGGATCCAAAAGGACCTCTCCCCAGTATCTGCTCGTGCAATTCTGGCGTCTAACTCTCTAGTAGGTTACTGTCAGCTTGCAGCTAAGTATGGGGTGGATAAAACCGCCGTGCTTCAGTTTGCGGGAGCGGGTTTCCGTGTTCGGGCTCGTATGGATTCTCCTACTATCAGCAGGAGATATAAGAGGATCCAGCGAATGCTGGACAAGCCCCCAATGGGAGTCATGCCCCGGAAAGAGGCTTCGTCACCAATCGGGAAAGACTGGCAACCTTTAGAGTGGTGGATAGGGAGGGGGAAGCCCCTCTCTCCCTACCTGAAGGGGATTATTGTCAGTTCGGCTTGAGGGTAGTAGGCCTAAACAATTGGCCCTACCGCCAGAGGACCTGATGTTCGAGGGAGAGCGGGTGAATTCCGAGTACACTCTTCTCCGTAATTGGATGGAGATGTGGCTCAATCACTTATTGTGGTTTGCTCGTTTGCACCTAGACCCCGATCCTTCCTTTCATGATCTTTTCAACCCTCCGGTCGTATGTACAACATACAAACGGAATGATCGTTATGACCTTAAAGAAGGCGTGTGGCGTTTCGGCTTGTTATGGAGGATGTATGATCTGGGGGAGGGGAAAGGTCCTGGCTGGACCCCACCTTGTCTGATGGCAGGTGAGGGTGTAAAGGAGGATTTATCAACCCATGCTGAGGCCGGTAAAGTAATAATACTGGCCTCGTATCAGGGTATACTGTTAGTCTGTGACTAAGGCTACAGTGGAAAAGGTAGACTTAGACATAAGTAGATAAGAACGAATCGGATCGCCTCATTCTTGAACCATGGGTGAAAATGTGGCTAATCTCTGCGAAGGTTCGCAGGAATATGCTCTTTGCCTTTAGCCTGGCACTTTCCATTTCATCAGCTGCTGTTAGCTCTCCAGGTAGCGACGGAACTTAGGGATGAACGGATTTCTAAGTTTTCCGCTTTGACTTTAAAGAAGAAAGTGACGAAGTCTCCCCGACTTTGATTTGGGGCCCGGCTACGATCCGATCTGTCTTCTCTTATGCTAAGATATTTCTAGTTACCTTGCAAACACTCTAAGACGCAACAACAACGGTTATTCAACTAAGACTTTTCTTCCGATAACAAGAACAGAAACACCGGTTGTTGCCTACACTGGTTATTCAAGACCGGCTACGAGAGCTGTACCACCGAATACTGAATCAATTGCTAGTCTTCCCACACCGCTGACTTTGACAGAAGCGGATTGCCAAGAGTTGATTCATTACCATTTGTCCTGAAAAGCCCAGGTGGAACATACAGTAAACCCTGCCCCAGTCATTCTAGCAGAAACTTTCCGATCACTTCATCATTGTAGACTCTGTGGAGAAGGAAGGTTCGTAGGATGTTAAGCAACATTTGACCTACGCCACACTTTCGATTCCCCTAATCGAAGGCATTGAAGGTCGGCAAAAAGCAAGCTAATTCGGGGAAACGGCTCTCTTCCAAATTCGAAGACAGAGGGAATTTGGCTATACCACACAAGATGACAGGCAGTGAATATCCCCGAGTGCCTCTTTTCCGCGAACTCTTTCAGTAAGAATGTGGAACTCTTATTCGTGACTTTTGATCAAGACGAGGAGGAGCTCCTCTTTTTATCAATCGTAACAAAGCAGAAATGATTTCGTCTTGTAGGGACGACCGACTTGGAATTGGAATGCAATGTTGGCATTTACATTCCCTTTTTCAACTTCGGATTCAAATCCTTTTTTGGTTCCCGGCTTACTCTAAGCTAGACAAAATCCCTTCTTTCAAAGTCACTAGAAAGATAATAAAAGAATCAAAAGCTCTAATGAGCTAACCAATCCTCCTATCCTATGGGAATGCTTTCCTAAACTCTGATTGCTCTTGCCGCTGTGATCTTTTCTCTTGCTTTTTTTCGTCTGCTCTATTTAGATTGCAGTGGGGCGCATATACTCATTCACACTCTCTTTCTCTTTGCCGGAGCGTCGCTTGTCTACCTAATTATGCTATCCGAAAGCAAAAATGAAGTTATCATTTCCTTCTTTATATATATAATTCTAAATTTATCGATCGGTTTTTTCCTGGCAAAATCCGTCATGACGTTCTTTCTAGTGGCTTTCGTTTTCCTTTTGTCCAATCTTTTCTTCGCCAGCTTCCCTCTTTTAAAGGCTAGAAGGAGCAAGAAGCCCTTGTCCCATATCCTTTTAGCGAATAAGAGAGAGGGCATCCAAATCCTCCTCGTTGCCTATTTCCTTGTCTTGGGGGCTCTTCTTAGGCAATTGAGTAGTGGATCTGCTGATCTGGCTCTGTATTCAAATTGGCTCCAGGGACTCGGGATTCAGATCGGATTCCTGATCATACTTGTTTATTATTTTCGAAAGGATTAAGGTAGTCCTAGTTTACGGTGGGTGGGAAATTATTATCTTTAGGTCTTTTCTTTGCCATGGGATGTTATACTAGGCTTGGCTGGAGTGCCTTTATTTTTGCTAGATGGTGGTCGGAGTATGACAGTGAAAGAGCAGGACATCTTTCACGTACAGAAAGGCAGGCCTTTCTCATGGTGAGTTCTCCTTTGTTGGGTTGCTTCCGTGAGAAAGGGAGGGGGGAGTGGTGAGGCGGGCCCCTCTCTAAAGATCTTTTCCTCTTTAGCTTATTTCTTGGTCATAATTAAGCAATTGTCTCAGTTTGAGTTATTACTCTAGCTGCAACCTATCTCATATTGGGGAGAAGTCTACCGCTCTCGATCAAACTATCAATTGAATAAGAGAAGACGAGGATGCATGTAATTCAGGCTGATCTCCTCAACGGAGGATTGCAATCCGTTGTGAACTACGTCCCTCTCCTTTCAGTCGAACCAAGAGTCTTCACTCCGCTCCCTACCTAAAGGTAGAGTCAAAACATTAGCCGCCAAGACCGAAAGAGCAGCTGATTGCTTTAGTCGATCTCTTTTTCTTGACACTCCTCCTCTGCGCCGTGCTCTCTAAATAGAACCTCTGATGAAAGGCTGCCTTCCTTTCGATCCAGTCCGACTAACTGTTCTGATGATTATCCGCCTAGTGATGAATCTTATCCGCTTATACCTCATGAGAGAAGGAGTCTGATTTAGGAAAAGAAAGAAAGAGAAAGGAAGAAATAGGAAGCAGAAAGAGTCCCCTCTGCGGATGTGAACTATACAAATGTGAAAAAGAGTTGGAATTTGACCTTCTGAATTTGCCTTTACCTTGAAAGCAGTTCTCAATTCCATCGACCCTTTGGCGAAGTAGGTGACTTTGGAAGCTCAAAGAAGATCTCAATCAGCAGAAAGACCGGATTTGAGTCTTAGTTTTGGATTCTAAAGTGAGTCCTATCTCTTAGCAAAGGAAATGCCTGATGAAATTGAGTTACTTTTCTATCCTAGAAATATCGTAAGAGAAGAAAAAGAATGTTACGCCCAATTCTTCCCATCCTTTCCGTTGGTCAACAACCAAAAAAAGAAAAGTCCACTTTCGTTTTTCACTAGTCCTACAGGCAGGAAGGAAGGACTCCCTTTCTCTTTCTTTCTGGAGGGAATCATTTTCTATATTCGAATAGAATCCAAAAAATGCCAAAGATCCTTCGACCCAACTCTCCTCATCTTCCTATTTATAAGCCACAGCTTACTTCGACGTTTCCAATTTCCCATAGAATCTCCGGAGCTTTCCTAGCCACTATCGTTTTCTTTTTTTATCTTCTTTGTCTTAAAATAGGTTTGATTTGCTTCACCTATGAGAATGTCTACCAATTCTTCTTTTTTTCATCAAAGCTCATCCTAATCTCCGTTGGGATTATTGCCTTTTTTTCCTTTTACCATATTTCTAATGGAATTCGTCATTTATATTTGGTTTTTTCTTCTTCGACCTATTCGATTTTTATGCCCTTTTTCATTTTCATAATAATAGGAATACTCCTGTTTTATGAAAATGAGGTGGTTTCGTATTGTGAAGGCCTCCACGCCTTCTCCTCCCCTAAGACTCCTCAGGAGGCAGGAACTCCCCCCCAGGAGGATCCGGTTCCTGAACCGATGCCTCCTGAGATTCCACAATTGGACCCACCTCTTGTTTCGGACGAGGACCGGAGGCAAATCCTGTACCGACGCTTTCTTTTTCTGAATCTCGGGGGGGATACCAACCTACACCGGATGATATCTATCATTGATCTACAATTGATAGTCGAGCGGAGCATCGAGGCTGCATTGGTGGATGATGGGATTCACCCCACCGACATTATCCCCAGGTATGCCAATATTCGCGGGATTATCCATTCTCCGCAAGGATCACTTTTGAGCGAGCGAACCTATGGTTCATACGTGAACCAGATAAGGGAACAGGGTACACGACAAAGTGTGCCCTATCAACGGATTAGGAGAGCCATTCTCTCCTATGATCTTGTGTTCCCGCGGCAATGAGCCATGAAGAGCTCTATTTCTTGGTTGTAGCCTTTAAAGTCCTAGAAGGCGAGGCCCCCCTACCTCCATCAGGGGTTTGGGGAAATTTCCCATGACAAGCAGGACCCTTCACAGCTAATCGATCTATCACTCAATCCCAGGCCGTTCCGTCATTGTCTGATTTTTTGTTGTCTGATCACACTCGAAATTATGTATCTACTTATCGTATTTTTGCCCCTCCTCGGTAGTTCCGTAGCAGGTTTTTTCGGACGTTTTCTAGGATCAGAAGGAACCGCTATAATAACCACCACGTGCCTTTCATTTTCTTCGATCTTATCTTTGATTGCTTTTTATGAAGTCGCACCGGGAGCTAGTGCTTGCTATCTAAGAGTTGCTCCATGGATCTCATCGGAAATGTTTGATGCTTCTTGGGGCTTCTTTGGCGACCGTGAAGTCACCGGATGAATTGCCGAGTAAATAGATCAGATCCGGGCGCGGCTGTTGCTCCGCGGCGCTACGGGCTCGACCCGCTCCTACCCACCCTGGGGCACCATAGCATGT
>NW_026137617.1:95000-97500 GCF_009805555.1 Andrographis paniculata | reverse complement strand
CGGAAAGTCCTACGACACAGGAGCGGGATTCTCTAAAAAGCCAAGGTCGTGGGTGGCCAAGAGGGCCCACTTGGAGACTTGGGATCTCAGCTGCGAAGGTTGCAACAAGCCGGCCGGCCGATAGGCGAAAGAGAATCAACTAGTTTTCTGATCTGATGATCTGAGTAGGCTCATAATAGGGAATACCCTAACCCTGGGAACCGGGGCCTGTCCATCCTTAGGACTTTTAGCAACTCGCGATTCGCGATTAAAGGCCTTTTCTTTTAGTAGAATCTTGAATTGATGAGTCTACAGACAAGTCCAAGCGTGGCATGCAATGGCAATTCAGAAATATCGTAAGAGAAGAAAAAGAGCTGACGAGCTGGACTCGATATCGATGAGGCGACCCTAAGATAAGGAAAGCTTTAGTAGCTACCTTGAAGTAGAGGTGAGAAGGTACGATAGTAAATCGGGGGACTCACAACCGGGCCAAAGCTCGAGGGATGACTCTATTGCAGCGGATTTTCCTGCAGCTGATGTTACAGAGGAAAGACTAGACGCTAGGAGAGTTGGGAACTAGTCAAGTCTTAAGACAAGGTTCGAATAAGCTCTTACAGTTAGGAACGAAAGGTTCCTGACAAACTAATAAGACTAGGAGTCAAGGGCATAAACAAAATAGGCATCCCCGGGATGGGAAAGACAAAATTGAATAGTTCCTAGTTGAAGAAGAAAGAGAAGAGCTCGAGACTTCGGCAAGTCACTAAGGTTTGGGCACGGAAATGCCACCCTTTCCTGGCTTTCCAAACAAAGCCCATCGAAGTCCAGTCCATCTAATTCATTTTATTCCCATTCGCTATCCGAGTGCAATCGGCAAAAGCAAGTTTCTCTTTCTTCTTTTCCTTCACATAGCTTCCGTAGTCCAACCACGATTCACGGAGGATCCTTGCTTTTTTTTGTTAGCGCACCTGTCTTTCTCGGTTACGCAACAACCCGTTGTTCTGTTGTCTTTTTTTTTCCCTTCCACGTAAAAAGTTCGTCAAGCGTGGTTAGGATGTCCATTTGGAACAAGAGGGAGGTCATCCCCTTGTCCATCCATCCCCCGGGATGGTATTTGCCGATTACGTACGAGAGCCCACCCCATACTATAAAAACCAAGGTGGTAGCTCCGCTCTTATGGAGGAAGTGGCTCCATAAGCTACCATGCTCTAAAAGGGTATTACGTATATAGGACATGGCAAGTAACGTAACGAGATTGAAAAGAATAAAGCGGATAAAAACGGAGCTCCCCTCTCACTTTGTTCGAGCAACTACGCCCCTCTCCTTATCAGTCGAGTATCTTGAAACCTCTCGAAAACGAGTTTCTCAACCCCACATTCTATGCTTTTCCGCTCTTGGCTCAATCTGAATTGGTATGATTTTCAGTACAGGACGTAAGCATCATGCATGGGTGGGAGATGGAAAGGACGAAAGGTCGCTCTTTGGTCAACAAAACAAGCGAAGGTCTTGACCTGGAAGGATCGAAGAGAGCGCTAGTAGATCGAGCTGTAGGTGCATGGACTTGTGTAAAGGAAGAGAAAGAGAGCAACTCCTTTCACAGCTCGTCACTAATACCCCTTAGTTACTTCGCTTTCCTTCTACTAGCCCGAAGGGAAATAGAAGACTATAAAAGTGGAATATCATGAGTGTTCATAAAATGATTTTACTCATCACCCTCAATCCAGTATCTACTAATAAGCTAACTGGAAAGCTTCAAAGCGGTGAAGGAATCCAATTACAAACCTGAAAGGTCTTAGCTCCAAAACGCTTTCACCCCCGATCCGGGGCTAGCTTTGCTTGCTTCCCTCTTCCTCGGTAAATACCTTTATTAAGTATTAAGAGAAAAGGAATAAGAATCGGCTTTCTTTTTCGTAGAATAGGCTGCAAAAAAAGGGTCTTCCGGTCGAGCAAGCTTTTCTTTTAGAACCACCTCTTGAAAGGAAAAAGAGGAACGAAAGAATAGAGAAGGAAAGAGGATGGCAGTTGCTCCGGTGCTATCCCATTGGCAGCCGGTAGCCGAGTCCGAGTCTTCATTTTCACTTCTTTATGATGAGAGAGCGGACCCCGAATCCTGCTGTTCTTCCAGGGAACCCGTCTTTGATAGAGCACTTGCCCGAGAGATCTTTGCTTTTCGTTAAGCTCTTTTCCTTTCCGTTGCGTTTAGCTAGGCTAGGATCCTAATAATAATAACCTCTTGACTCGAATTCCTTCCTCTTCCCGAGCGGATCCCTATTGGTGGACTCAGCTTGGCCATTCCCTTGTGAGTAAAAAGGAGTGGATTTCTCATGGTCTGAACTCTAAATCTGATCGAACAAGCCGTAAGGGCTTTCTAGAGCGTTAGACTGCGTCTTCAGGTACGTCTATTGGTGATTCCTCATCAGATTCCCTAAACGTGAGATTTTCCGGGCCCTTAAAGATTCTCTGGGAAAGGGCTCCGTAACATCTATCTCAATAGAAGGAAGGACATTCGATTCTGCCTTCTCCC
>NW_026137617.1:77500-90000 GCF_009805555.1 Andrographis paniculata | reverse complement strand
AAAGGGTATAGAGAGAGATGAGTCAGGGGGGTTTGCTGGCTAACTCGTGCAATCAACGAGAAATTCCTTCGCCTTAATAAGCTAGCTTTGGTTGCTAAGCAAGCCCGGTTCTCCGGGCTTTCTCCCTTCTCGACCTGACGAAGGAGATATTCATTCCATTCAGGCGGGTAAGGGCTTGGCTTGACCGTGTCTTTTCTCGGGTCGGAGGCGAAAACTGGAAAGTTCATCATTCAGTGGTGGGCTGTTCATAGAAAAGAAGGCGTCGCCCAAGGAAGGAGTGGGAGATCTGGATAGAGTCTCGCTCATAGAAGAAGAGTACGCGCGCTATCGCGCTACGGCTTAGGCGGCCGTTGATCGGATCAGATAGCCTTTCTACATCAAATCTACATCAAAGGCAACCAACCGCACATCAAATTCCGATCAAGAACTTGGAGGGATGGCTGAGTGGTTTAAGGCATTGGTTTGCTAAATCGACATACAAGAAAGATTGTATCATGGGTTCGAATCCCATTTCCTCCGGCATCCGAAGTAAAGTAAGGCGGGCGTGAGAGAAAGAACCTCTTGGTGGAGTCCCCCGGAGGACAGAATAGCACTACTTAGTGACTAGGAGCGGAGAGCCCGTTGCGCCTTGTTTTTCTTTGACCGACCTATCTTCTTTCTAGTTGCAAGCTCCCTCCGGCTGTCCAGTCCCTGGGCGGCTCTCGGTTCTTGAGCATGTTGGGAGATTAGGCGGCAGTTGAAAGAGCTGCTCGAAAGCTTGACGAACAAGCGAAAAAAGCCCTAACTATTTTTTTAGTAAAGTCAAGGGCTTTTCCCTTACGTCTGTTGTGGTAAGGTAGGGCCCTATTCGATGAAGAAAACAGACTTTAGGAAAGTGGTTCAGGTAGCTCAGCTGGTTAGAGCAAAGGACTGAAAATCCTTGTGTCAGTGGTTCGAATCCACTTCTAAGCGGGCGAAGGGTCCAAAGGTCGCAACACCGGGAGCAAGCCGGATTTGGAAATTCAAGTTCAAGAGTCAGCCAGTTAGATCTGATTGGGGAGCGCTCCTGCACTATACGGCTTTTTGGCGTCCCCCTATCTTGTCTTGCTGGAGGCGGGTTTGATAAAAAAAGCAGTTGATTCTTCGGATTGGTTCTCGCATCCCTGTGCCTCGAATGAACCAGTAGCTTACGAGTTCGCTTTGAGTCTTCATCGATCGGGTGGATCTATATGCTCCGGGGTGGTGAGACGAGGTGTAGCGCAGTCTGGTCAGCGCATCTGTTTTGGGTACAGAGGGCCATAGGTTCGAATCCTGTCACCTTGATGTGATGGTACAGTCAGTAAGAATGACATGATACATGAGCAAGTAGGCGGTGATCTTTTTATCATCTTTCTTGCAGGCATTGAATGAGCCAAATCCCTTGATTGCCAGTTTCATGCGGTGTCTAGTCGCATCGGTACGGGATTCCCTATGCCCCTCCTCTTTGGTGTAGTTTACGTTAGTTTCTCACAAGTTTCTCACACAGGAAGTGCTACTCAAACTGAGCTAAACCTGTCTTCTTCTTCCTTTCCGTTCTACCACCAATCTCTGTACTGGGGCATCTATTTTCCTACCCCGGTATCCGTTTTACTTGTTCCCGGCCGAACCCGCTCTTACCCCATCTCCTCTTCTTTTTTTCTTTTTCGGAAATGAGTGATGTTCAGAACGAGCTTTTCGGTCAGACTAGTTTGCAGTCCTAAATAAGTAAGGGGAAAATGGTCGATCGGGAAGCTTACCTTTCACTTCGACTAGCTTCAAGTAAGAACCATATTCAAATAAGTTACTGACCACTCTCGCTATCTCCCATCTACGGCGTAGCTACGGCAGGAGGAAGTGACAACGAACAGTACGCTTATGACTTCACTCGCTATACGCTTCAGACTAGGGTCTCCTTTGCGAAAGCAAATTGAGGTAGAACTACCCACTAAGCTCCTTCCTTGCTTAGCTTAGCAAACTACCTTGATTCTATTCTTGTCCGATTTTCCCTGGGAAACTCCTAATGAAATACCTTTTGTCTATCCGGACTGCCTTAGATGCGGATTGGCTTATCTCTTTGCACAGACCAACTTACACCTAGCCTCTTCAGAAGGCGGCTTCGGAACATCCACCTCTACACCCCACTACTATGATGGGTTCCACTTCATTATTTGTTGACCTCCACTCGTATCAGTCCGTCTTCGCCTAACTGGCTACACTTCAACCATCCTCACCTAATAGTTGTCATAAGTCAACAGTCTTTATAGGACTAGGCTTGCACCTCGGTATAACTAGAAAGGTTTATCTAATGCGAACTAGACCGAATTCCAGAAAAGAGCACTTGGGGATTGGTTAGCTTCTCTGGAAAAGAAGTTCGGGAATGGAGAAATCTCACAAGTCGAGGTAAGAAGAGTCTTTTGAATGGAAACCCCGGAAAGGTGGAAACTATGCTTTCATGCCCGCTTTTCTCTCTGCTTTCGGGTATGAATCCCTTCTTTTATCTCATTTAGCAGCTACCTTCCCGCTTAGAGTTGGATCTTAGAAACTGGGGTAGGATTTGAAAGTACTTCGTAGCTAGCATTCCTTCTGATCTAAGCCTTTGAGCTGCTTTCCCTATCTCTTCTCCATGGATCACTGAACATGACTTCTATATATACACAATTTTTTGCACTTCTGAAAAGTCTCATTCCCCAGCGAATATCCATAGAAGGAGAGCAACTGACCAGCTTAAAATAGGTAAAGAAAGAATCCTAATTCCAACACCTAGTCTCGGTCGGTAGGGAAGGACAAACTCGAATGAACTCGGCTAATTGGTTGTTAAGAAAGATCTTAGGGGCAGACAATAAGAGCTTAGAGTGGACGCTCTGAGGGCTTAAACTCCGGAATTCGAAACCCTCAGAGAAATGCAAAAGCAAGAAATGTCACCAAAGCTCATATTGGAATTGGCTTTCCATGGTAGTGCCTTTAATGACGCGCCTTTAAGCTAGGGACATCTTGAGTTGGCTCATTGCTTGGCTGAAGGGAGTGTCAATGCTGACATTCAATGGGTTGATAGGGACTCCACCTCTTCCTCTTTCCTCTTGACCGAATCTGTAACCTTCATTAGCAGATTCATTTTCTGTGGTTTCCCTGATCAAACTAGAAGTTACCAAGGAACCATGCATAGCACTGAATAGGGAACCGCCGAATACACCAGCTACGCCTAACATGTGAAATGGGTGCATAAGGATGTTGTGCTCAGCCTGGAATACAATCATAAAGTTGAAAGTACCATAAATCCCTAGAGGCATACCATCCGAAAAACTTCCTTGACCAATCGGGTAGATCAAGAAAACAACGATGGCAGCTGCAACAGGAGCTGAATATGCAACAGCAATCCAAGGTCGCATACCCAGACGGAAACTAAGCTCCCACTCACGGCCCATGTAACAAGCTACACCAAGTAAGAAGTGTAGAACAATTAGTTCATAAGGACCACCGTTGTATAACCATTCATCAACGGATGCTGCTTCCCAGATCGGGTAAAAGTGCAAACCGATAGCTGCAGAAGTAGGAATAATGGCACCTGAGATAATATTGTTTCCGTAAAGTAGAGATCCAGAAACAGGTTCACGAATACCATCAATATCTACTGGAGGAGCAGCAATGAAGGCAATAATAAATACAGAAGTTGCGGTCAATAAGGTAGGGATCATCAAAACACCAAACCATCCAATGTAAAGGCGGTTTTCGGTGCTGGTTATCCAATTGCAGAAGCGACCCCATAGGCTTTCGCTTTCGCGTCTCTCTAAAATTGCAGTCATGGTAAAATCTTGGTTTATTTAATTATCAAGGACTCCCAAGCACACGAATTTTCTATACTAAAAATGAAAATAGAAAATGGAAGGCTTGTTATTCAACAGTATAACATGACTTATATGTTCGTGTCAACCAATCCATAGAATTTCGAAATGACAGTGGGTTGCCCGGGATTCGAACCCGGAGCTAGTCGGGTGGAGTAGATAATTTCTTTGTTATGTTAGTTAAATAAAGAAAAACCCCTCCCCAAGCCATGCTTGCATTTTTCATTGCACACAGCTTTCCCTATGTGGACACCATTTTCTTTCTTATAAATATTTTTCAAAAAGTTGAATACTCAGTTGATTTAACCCTTAATTCCCAAACTACATCAACATTTCAGAAGAGTGGAAATCCCATTTTGATTTGGGATTGACCAAAAAATATCCAAAAACCAAATCCGACTTCTATAGATTCTTCGCAAAATTGAAGAAGCTTTTGGGAAGGCCAAAAAAAGAACGTCTTCGTCCGTCCTAAGAAATTCTTCCAATAATTCCGAGCCTATGTCTTTTCAAGAAGCTAGAAAAGACAAGAAGTGGATTGAAGCCATGGATGAAGAGATTCGAGCCATTGAAAAGAATGACACATGGGAGCTAGTACCACGACCACTTAATCAGCAAATCATTGGTGTCAAGTGGGTGTATAAGGCAAAGAAGAATGACAAGGGAGAAGTTGAGAGGTACAAAGCCCGGTTGGTAGCGAAAGGCTATAAGCAAAAACATGGAGTTGATTATGAGGAAGTGTTTGCTCCGGTGGCCCGATTGGAGACAATTCGGCTACTAATCTCACTCTCGGCGCAAAATCATTGGAAGATACAAAAATTGGATGTTAAGTCCGCTTTTCTCAATGGATACCTTAAGGAGGATGTGTATATTGAGCAACCACTCGGTTATGTTGTTCAAGATCATGAAGATAAAGTTTTGAAGTTGAAGAGGGCACTCTATGGGCTCAAGCAAGCCCCTCGAGCATGGAATAGTCGTCTTGACAAATATCTGCAAGATGATGGATTTTCAAGATGCCAAAGTGAGTATGCACTTTATGGGAAGGTGGAAGATGGACACGTGCTATTTGTTTGTGTCTACGTGGATGATCTCATCTTCACCGGAAGCAATCCGAGGATGGTTGAAGATTTCAAGAAGTCCATGGCTCAAGAATTTGAAATGAGTGACATGGGATTGATGTCGTATTATTTGGGAATTCAAGTAAATCAAATGGAGGAAGGAATTTGCATCTCTCAAGAAAGCTATGCAAAGGATGTGCTAAAGAAGTTCAACATGCTTGGAAGCAAACCGGTGAGCACGCCGATGGAGCATGGAGCAAAGTTGTCCAAAACTAAGGAGAATGAAGACCGTGTTGATTCCACCACATTCAAAAGTCTTGTTGGAAGTCTAAGGTACTTGACTTGCACTAGACCAGATATTTGATTTTCGGTTGGAATTGTGAGTCGTTACATGGAAGTTCCTAGCCAAGCACATTGGATGGCGGCAAAGAGGATACTTCGATATATCAAAGGTACCCTTCGTTTTGGCTTGTTTTATTCATCTTCCAATACTTCCAAGTTGATGGGATATTGTGATAGCGATTATGGTGGAGATATTGACGATAGAAAAAGCACTACGGGATTTGTATTTTTCATGGGATAAAATCACATACATCAATTACTTACCCTTTAGAGAATGTTGATAACCAACACAAAAAAGTGACCCTTTAGAGAATGTTGCTAACCAACACAAAAAAGTGACCCTTTAGAGAATGTTGCTAACCAACACAAAAAAGTGACCCTTTAGAGAATGTTCAAGTAGTTGCGCAGAGAACACAAATTTTAGAACCTTTAGACAATGTTGAAGTAGTTGGTCAGAGAAAGATAGTACGAAACACAACACACAAGCTTAAGTAGTTGGTCAGAGAAAGAAAGAACACAAACAAAGACAAACCATAGAGAGAGATAGTAGAAAAGACAACCCTTTAAGTAGTTGGGCAGACAAAGAACACAAACAATTGCTTAGATAGTTGGTCAGAAATAGAGAGAAAAAGCAGGTACAGAGATGATAGGTAGGGAAAAGAAGACAGATGCAGGAGGGAAACACACACAGGAGAGAGAGCGATAAACAGAAAGAGACCCAACACAAACAAAGGAAAGAAAGACAACAAAACCAGAAACCTAGAGATACAACCGAATGGATGCTGCAATTCATATGGGGCCCCATATATGTCCTACTTTGTCGATTCTTGATTCCTATCGCCGGTTTCTATTTTCTTTGTCGGGATTAGGTTGTGCTCAACCCCCTCCGAGGGGAGACCCAATTGTGACCTCTACTTCTGAGGGAAAAAGTTGTCGAAAAAGAAAACCACCATGAACATGTTTGATCTACGCGGGTTAGCACTCCCCCAAAGCAGTCTAGGGCAGCCCAACCCCTCAAGTTGGCATAATTCTTATTTGTCCGATGTTCCTCGTTTAATTGATTTCAAGTCCGATGTTTCCCGATTCAGTGATTGTCAGTCCGATGTACCTAGTTTTATGCATTCCCAGTTCGATGTTCCTCGTTTTTTGCATTCCCAGTCCCGTAGTTTGCTTTTGGCTTATCAGTTTGGTAGTCATAATCTGATCAATAGACATGAATGGTGCTATCCCATGAAAAGAATAGGGATAATGAATCGATATGAAAATCGAAATATGAGACAATTGAATGTTCATACAAGAAAGTTCCACATTGGTGACTCGTTTTGGGATCGATTTCTAAATGAACTAGAAGCTCTTACCGTCAGTAAAGAATCAAAGCCTATCGAAAGAGTAGTCAAACTCCTGGTGGATTTCGAGAAAACCGGTCATATAGATTATATTATGCTAGAGCATGAGATTGAGGATGTGTCCCTATTCCCTAAGGAAGGAAATACCTACAAGGCTGTTGCCCGCTTAATGAAGATGGTATTCAACATGGAAGAACCTCCTAAGTTATACATGCATAAGAAGTTACCTAGTGTTATGTATGACCGGTATATATCTCCCCTCGGTGTGCACACGCTGGAAGCTATTATTTTGGTGGTGCTGGGGTTAGCATTCAGTGGTATTAAAGTCAGAACAATGGTAAGAGCAGCAACCTTCATTGAGTTGTTGGATACAACAATTCGAACGCAAGTTTCTAGACTTCAAAAGAATCCTTTGGATAATAAGCCTGATACTTCCACCCTTAAAGAGAGGATGTTAGGGGAAACCCTGCTCAGTTATATAACAAAACATGGTATACTTCACTATGAGCTAACTCACGAGGGAACTGCAGTAGTTAAAGAGAAAGGTAAGGGTTATGTCAAGACAAGGCTAAACCTAGTTTGTAACTTCGAGATAAGTGAACTCCCAGCTATGCTCAATCTTCCAATGGTTTGCAAGCCGGTGGATTGGCACATCCCAGATGGGCGCACATCGTCTTCGGGCACTATTCGTGTATCTGACCTTCAAGGCGGTTACTTAAACCAACCTAACATGGAAGTGTATAATCGCATTAGTCTTATGTCATCCAAAAACCTCGTGAATTTCAACATTGAATTAAAGAGAGAGAAATGTGATGAAACGTTGACCTTATTGAATGGGCTTCAGGGCCAAGCATTTCAGATTAATAAAAAGTTGTTGAACTTTATCAAGGGGAATCGTCCTGCCCTAGAAAAGGAAGGACTGCTTATGCCCGAGCTACTTGCTAGGGTCAACCCTAAAAAAGCATTGGATCTGATGAGATCCTTCTATTTTCAGAATCTAGAGGGGATACAGGAAAAGAATAGCCTTGAAAGCCTCTTGATGGAAGTATCTGTTAAGATACAACAAGCCTTTACTGAGGGTTTAATACTGCAGGTTGCTTCTGCCTACGAAGGATATGATTTCTATCTTCCTGCCTTTTTGGATTTCCGTGGTAGAATCTACCGTTCGGGTATATTGCATTTCCACGAGCGTGATTTAGCTAAAAGCCTGCTCTTGTTTTCTCAAACAGGCCGGGTGTTTAATAACACATCCTTTCCGGAAAGTCGGGATATAATAGAAACATCCACCGCTTTTAAATATCAAAAATTCATGAATTATGAGGAGGCTCTGAAATGGTATAAAAATAAGAAATCTTATCTCTCGAACTCGTATGAGAATATAATAAGCACAGCAAAAGATGCGAGCGATCCGTTTCAGTTCATGGCGAAAATCCTCCTTAATGAGTATGATGATAAAGATGAATCAAATAGGGTTACGCCTATAAGTCAGGATGCATCTTCCAGTGCTTATCAAATAATGAGTTACTTTTTGCTTAACTACGAAATGGCAAGGAGTACAAACCTCTTATCCAGCAATGATAACAAGATCAAAGATCTGTATACCCTCATGCTTGAGGAAATCAAGTCCTTTTTAAGGGAGAAAATTGATGATAAAAACATCTTGAACATCATACTGATAGCTATGAATAGAAAACTAGTCAAACAACTATTCATGCCCATGGTCTATGGGAAGACACTCAAAAGTATGGAACAGGATATTAGCGAGCATTATGGGGCTTACCTTAGCAGGCGGGATTCATCTTCTCTTGCGAGACTTGTTAAAGAGTTCTTTATCTATAAGTATCCCGATATTGATAACTTTTTGAAGTTGATTGCCACCGTCGGTTGGTTATGTTCGACTATGGGTAGAGCTGTAGTCTATAGCACTCCCTTTTTCTCAACAAAACAAGATTATATGTCTTTCGATAAAGAAAAGATAACGGTCACAGATAGGAAGACCCGAAAGAAAAGAACCATCACTGTGAATATACCAACCACAAAGAGGGATAAGCGAAAGACAAACACCTCAACGTGCGCAAACTTCATCCATCAAAAAGATGCGTACATAGCCATGAAAATGATTGAAGCCGTTGTAATAAGAAATATTGATCCTATCTACACTGTTCATGATAACTTTATCACTATACCGCTTTTAGCAAAAGAAATACCGAATTTATATCTATCCATCTTTGAGCAGATGAAGCATCCACTTTCAATAGTGAATGAATTTCTCATAACGAATTTAGTGAACCCTTATTACGAGAAAACAAGAGAACACCCACTGCATTCATACAAGGGGTTGCTGGCACCTATACCAGTTGAGGATCTTCTCAATTTCCTTATAGAAGTAGACACAAAGAAAGATAAAAGGAGAGAAAAGTACCAACTATTAATTCAATATTACCAGAAGTATTCAGAATCGGTGTGGTGCAAGGAAACAGGAGAACAGAAATGGGGGGCATTTAAAGAGGAACTTATTAATGGGAGGAAAGACAACTTCAGCTTGCATTACTAAGATTGGGATAGGAGAACTACATTTGATCTGATACCCGAAGTCTCCTGGTGGTGGGTTATGTAGGCGTCAAGCCAGCTCTTGACTCGATCTTTGGTGCTGCTGCTGCGGGGAGCCCTTCCACACCTCTGCTTCCTGTAAAGTGGGATACTATCGAAGTAGCAATCCTAGGTCCTACCAGGATGTCTTTTTGTTGTTGGTTTCTTGACTATCATTCTCTTTTTCTAAGCTTTCATTGGCAGGCTTTTTCTCAGTAGTGTCAGAGTCCTTCTTCTCTAGATCCTTTCGAAGGAATTCTAGAATTGTATTAGCGTCTTCATTACCAACATCCCTAACTTTTATAGGTTGGGTGTCAACCCACTGGGGTTTTCCTTCTTGACTGCCTTGTGGTGGGTGATAGATCGGCAACCTCTTCGTGCTGTCAGGCAGAGAGAGTTTGAAATTCATTTTCTCTTTCATGATTTTGAGGTGTTTCAAAGAGACTCTGAAATCTGAGTGAATTGTATGTTGCTCTGTGTGATACGGATCTTGTAAGACTGTATGGAACCACTCTTCTGTTACATACTCCTTAGCAGCCCCTTTGAACTTCAAGACATTGTCTTTGTCTTCGTTATACTCAAAATAGGCCTTTGGCGCAGCAAAGATACAGTATCTGGGTGTTGATTCGAGTTTGAATTTCCCTAATTCCGTGGATGAGATGTATTCGTCTGGCAGCGGGTTTTGAAGAAATACAGAGTCGGTATCGGTATATAAGCAGTCCGGCCTAGATATAAATGGATACATATGAATACGAGCATAAGCAGTTATAGCAGCGGATATATGAACCGCAGTCATTGTAGGGGGTTTCCATTCATTTGAATCTGAAAAGGGTTTGTTCACTATGTACTGAACAATATAGCAGTCATTGGTAAGCTTATATGCAGATTGAAAACCGGAACTAGAGATATATTCCTCGCTTTTGTTCAATTATAAATAAATAAGCACTTTGATGGAGATTTATAGCATCATTCAAGTAAATACAGATTGAGATCGTAGAAACATGAGCTTGTGATATAGCTACACCTAATTCCAGACCGGTTAATGCAAGAACTATAAATAAAGGACCAGGATCCCCTATGAAATAGAAAAGATCATTCATACATAGCATAGTCCAAGCGGACCCACTTAAAATCTTTACTGAACTATGACCGGCCATCATATTAGCAAATAAACGTATTCCTAAGCTTAATGCGCGAAAACAATGAGGGATTAGCTCAAGGAGTACTAAAAAAGGTGCTAACGGAAGTGGGACTCCTGCGGGTAATGAGAAGCTTAAAAAATGAAGCCCATTTTTTTGAAATCCCACTATAGTAATGCCAATAAAAAGAGAAAATGAGAGACCCAAAGTAATGAGAAAATGACTTGTAACTGTGAAGCTATAAGGTATCATACCCTGGAGATTACGAAATAACGAAAAAGTAAAAGTAACCGAGATGCAAGGGAAAAACTTTTCTTTCACATTTCCGGAAAGACCACCTATTTGTTCCTTTACCAGGTTCGGCACGAAATCATAAATAAGCTCTACCAAGGATTGCCAAGCATTTGGTACTGACTTTCCTCCTCCCTTTTTAGTAACAAAATGAACAAAAAGTAGGAAAAAACTGAGAGTGAGTAGCATAAACAAAGATGGATTTGTGAATGAGAAATACAAGTCTCCTAGTTTCATAGGAATCAATGGAAGAATCTCAAATTGCTCAAGGGGGCTGCGGATGAAAAACTTTTGAAAGGCATTCTGAAAGTCTGCGTCCGCGGTCCCTGCTCTGTTTAAATTATCTAAAATGTCTTGTAAAAATTCAGCATTATTGCTTTCTCCATGCAATTCCTCGGCTACAGCTAGAATGATGTCTTCAGGAACCTCAGCTTCAGCTCCCAACATTAATTCTTCTACTTTCTCGCGGATAGCACTTTGTCTCTCTACGATATTTTCACTGGGCGGGTTAATAAGACCAGGATGATCCTCATAAATTCCGTCGGAATGAGAAGGAGCCAGAGTCAAAGTAGAATCGGTAATAGTCGTCGTAGACTGATCCGTACGATTAGTTATCGCAGTACTAGTAGTACTACTAGTTCCGAATGGATTTATAACAGTAGAAGTATCACTGGAACTTGAACTTCGAAATGGAAACATGATTGATTGAGAATAAATGATTCCCTCCAGACAGAAAGAAAGTCGGAGTAGTGAAGAAGGATAGAACTTTTTTTGGTTGTTGACCAACGGAAAAGATGGGATTATTTGGACAAAGGCGTAGAAGAGAGGGGCATGATCTTCAAAGCCTTTTTCCTCTCTTAAGAGAACCCCCTTTTTGGTTTTTGGATGGTGGGGGTCAGGTCAGACGTAGTTCTACCGCAAGTTAGGGCAGCGGCAAGCCCACGGAGCGGCGGAAATCCTGGTCGGTGAAATGGCGATAGAATTCCCGGTAAAATTCCGATTGTCTAGCCACTCCCTCGTCGGAGGGCAGCTGGTTTATAAAGGAATTGAGACTACCGTCCATGATATGCCATTGAAAGGGATGGTTTAGGCCGCTAACCGGCTCCACCTTATATTGAAGAAAGTTATACGCTTCCCTTCTGATATCATCATAAGGGGAAAGCCTCATAATTCTTGAAATATTTCTTTCTGTAATCAGAAGATGGTGGAGCCTATCTTGCAATATAGCTTTCCTCTCCAAAAAGAGTAATTCGTTATATTCCCGATCCCAAATTTCTCGATAATGGTTCACATTCAGAGCTTGATCGAAGTGCTCTCGAACAAGTCTTTCATATTCGCCATTCATATTCTGCGGGGGTACATTATATAAGTTTTGCTGCTCCAGAACTCTGATTCGCGCAAAGAGTTCATTTTCGTTATCCACCATAAGAACATTTCGAAAAGTAGTAAGGGATTCAGAAGTCGAGGAAGACTCCAATACAGGAACACTAGTTATGGAACTACCTGATTGGGACTCCGCATTTGAATGCGACCCCGACGAGACATGTAAACCCCAAGAAAAAGTAGCCGTCACACCGACAAAAGCCAGGATTTTTTCAAAAATGAGGAAACGCATCAGATGCGAGAGACATACTACCAGCACATATATAAGAACTACTAAAAAAAACAAAAACATCTTCTTTTTTTTTGTTGAAAAAATGGAAAGGGAAAGTAGGGCTTTATACATCATCATAAAATTGATTACCAAAGAAAATATGAGAAAAAAAAGAAAGAAAGATGCAGGTCTAGTCATTATAGCGGTTCCTTCTGATCCTAGAAAACGTCCGAAAAAACCTGCTACGGAACTACCGAGGAGGGGCAAAAATACGATAAGTAGATACATAATTTCGAGTGTGATCAGAC
>NW_026137617.1:47500-72500 GCF_009805555.1 Andrographis paniculata | reverse complement strand
TCTACATAATATGCGTTTAGTGTCTTCATTCCTTTTTGATGACTTCGTGAGTCTACAAGCCTTTTGAGGGAAGCTAGAAGAAGAGTACGGCCGTATGCGCTACTGAAGCCTCTCGACTTGACGTAGTTGTTCCAGCGCGCTCCCCTGATTCAATAGATTCTGGGAGACGGGACTAGCCCGGTGACGGGAGAAAGACAACCAGGGTATCTGATTCCTCCTTTGGCTTGATTGATGGCCTTTCCAGTCGAGTTAGTTCCCTTCTTTTTTTGCTAATCAATATCATTTCATGTTCCAACCTGGGCATTATGGTGGAGACACGAGAGATCACACCTGATCCTATGATCCATCCTGCAATTCAAATTCATTATTGGTGGGTTTCGCAATCAATCCTTCCTGGGCGAAATGGGTTTAGTCTTTCCTCAACCCAGCAGCGGCTCACAACTACAAGCTGTGAATTTCCTTTTCTTTAGCTTTTCATATTGAAATTACCGATTCTCTCTTCGGACAACCTACTATATAGGAAGGATAGGAAGGGGAACCCTCTACGTTTTACCTTACGTGGATTTGATCTAAGTGAGCTCGCCGAGGAGCTGGAAGCAGCGAAAGCTGAAAGATCTGGCCCGGCATCAACGAATTGCAAGGGATCCCCACCAATTCTCGAAGAAAACGGAGGCTGCCAAGGTGGCTTGGGACGTGGTCTGCCTCCCGAGAGAGGAAGGAGGGCTTGCTTCCGACCGGTTCTTTCCCGTTGTGCAGGTTCAGACTACCAACTAGCTAATGGAGTGACCCAGGTTCGACGTAGTTGACTCTTCCCCTCAACCTCTGAAATTGGAGCTAGCTATAGAGCGCACTTTTTCTATGCTTTATTTACTTACTATAGAGGCGGGGACAGGATTCGAACCTTGAAAATGATTCCATCTACCACCCACAGGTGCCTGATGTGGGGAATCAACAGCTGGAAAAGGTTACTGCTTGGGTTTTTCCCTGTACCACAGGCAGACTTTCCACAGCGCTTGGCTGTTCCACTGGATATGGAAACAGTCCGCTAGTAAGATGGGGCGTAGCCTTTAAGGTGTTGGGGTGCCTAGCGCCTTGAACGAATCGGCACTCTTAGCCGTGAACAAAAGAATCATTCAATCCCGGGACAAAGGGCTGAAGGGAAGGACAATAAAAACAAGGGCAGCTATTTAAGCTGACTCTGCTAGGTCTCCTCTTCGGCGAA
This sequence comes from Andrographis paniculata, assembly GCF_009805555.1. Lineage (NCBI taxonomy): Eukaryota > Viridiplantae > Streptophyta > Magnoliopsida > Lamiales > Acanthaceae > Andrographis > Andrographis paniculata. The sequence goes on along the minus strand of NW_026137617.1, from coordinate 71,278 downwards.
AGATGATCGTCTACGGAAGAAGATTACCCGGTATCAGACTCTAGACGAATATCCTCCGATGAAGCGAAATCGCTTACCAAAGCATCTTCTGACTGAGCAGCAGAAAGTGATTCGAAAACAGCCGTGGCTACATCCGATGGAGAAAAAAAGTGCTTTGCCTTAGCCGACTTTCATTCAAATGTCCTTTGAAAGATTCAATTCAGTCAGCGGTTCGTGGCTTTGATTCATTCTAGCTCTTAGGGATTTCAAAAGAGAAAATAGAGAGAGGGTTAGTACACGTGGGACTTATGCCTTTCTTTTCGGATCAATGAGACAAGGAGTTACTCAGAGCTGTAGTTAGGGCCTTTGCCTGCCAAAGGAATGGGACTCCTTCTAAGCGAGTCAATCCCAGTAGAGAGAGGAGGATCCGCCGTTTTCTTTAGGAAGTCCCAACGCTGTGACGCTTCCTGTCGAGTACAATTAGGACTTGAAGTTTGTTTACACAGTAAGAGAAAAACAATTCTAGAGAATGGAAAAAAGTCTTGAGCAACTTTTTTAGATTCTATTCTTTAATATAGCATCAACATGACAATAACATTACAAAGCGATATAGGCATTTATCCCATCCATCAACCGAGAAAGACACACCTACGTTACACTAACAGGAGCGCGCTTCTTTATTCAAAACAAAAATACATTATGAAATGAACCCACATATAAAAGTGGGTTGGTCTGCTCATTATTTGTGTTCTTTATTCATTATTGAAATACAAATTCAAATAACACCTCCACTATACTAGTGATGGAGGGGATTTGCGCCGGATGGAACAAGGCGTTTTGAACCATAGACTACTGTTGCTGGAATGAAACGCAGCCTCGGAACAGAATTATGCTGGTTGCTGGGCCCTGATGGTGGAACTGGCATTTTGGGGGGGAAGAAAGCGGCCCCCTTTTGCGGCGGAGTGGGCAGCATCGCTTTCCCTCGTGTAGCTATGATGCCTTTATTGAATTAGATAGTTCACAAGAAGAAGAAAAAGCAGTATTTCGCGAATTCTTGCCATCACTGGAAAACAAATTGAGCTGTAGGCATCAAGGTAAGGGACCGAGATTATATACTGCTGCAGAAGCGGAATCGAAGGGGTTGGTTGAAAGGTAAGGATAGCGTGATTGGCCGATTGGTTGGAAGGTAAGGATAGCATGATTGACTGGTTGCGGGTCCTTTGGATCATGGGCCACAGCTACTTGGGTAGAGACCGATGAACATCATTTGGACAGATCCAGCGGGCCTTCTTCCATGTACTTGGGCTTGCTTTGATGGTTCATGTAGGCTGGGGTTGCTGATCTTAGGTCGAAGTACTTCTTCTCCCTCTCTCATAATATTGTGAGAGGGTTTACTCTCTTCTGTGCAGCCTGATTCTAATTTCGTAAATAGAATAGGCTTCGCTTCTCCTGTCGCGAGAAGGCGAGGTGGCGCCCCTGCTGCTGGATATGATCTAACGATGTTGATCCGAGAGAGTGATCTGTAACTCGAAATATATATAATAGCCTGCAATGATATATTAGTAAGGATCAAGGTATGCCTGCTGCGTGAATCGATCATTTTACTAAAAAAAAGATCTTCCGCGGGTAGACAAGCTCCGGTACGCTGGGGGATAGGTCGATTGACCTGGTCATATCAAAGCAAATTGGTCTTTTTCCAAGTGATCGAGAGAGTTAAGATCGTCTAGCTATGCCAACGGGGTAATGAGACGTGGCTACCATGGAAGTACCGACGCGAGGGACTTACTTTGAAAGGTCTCTTCTCGCACTTATCCAAGGACAACTTCTTCGCTCAAAGACTTCTTGCTTGTCTTCCCCGGTCTTTCGACAACGGGAATGAAGCCTTGCCTTTCGCTGCTAACCTCAACAATGGAGTTGAGCTGGCTACTAACGAAATTGCTTCAGTGATGCTTGCTTCATCAAATCCAAATCAAAGATAGTTGGCAGGGTCAGACGAAGAGAAAGAAAGAACACAAACAAAGACCGAGAGAGATCAGATCCTTGGAAGATCGGCAGAAGAAGCTAGCGAGGTAGATGGAAAGGGTGGTCGATGGACAGAAGCTGGTAGGGAGGGAGATGCAAAGATAGGGGTGCACACAGAACAGAGATTGAAGATACAACGGGTTCAGAACAGAAAGGAAGGAGTTAGGGGAAGGTAGGTAGTCGATAAAAAGGGGCCCCATCCACATTAACAACATAACGAGGGATAGGAAGGGGGAACAGGTTCGGGAAGATGTTGACAGATAGCAGAGAAAGCCTTCCAGGTTACCAATAGGTAGGAGGTTATCCCTTAGAAGTGGACCGGGGAAGCCAAAAGATAGATGCCAACGAGAGGTGAACTCGGTTCAAATCACCAATATCAAGTTGATGGGAAAAACCCATCCTCAGTTCCGAAGTAGAAGTCCGAAACCAATAGTTAGGACAACAGAATGCCTAAAAGCAAGAGCTATAACACTATAAAACAATATCTCATGTCTAATACCTCAGCTGATATTACCATTTTCACTAGTCTAGTCGATTTCTTGTTTCGTGCGAATAGGACTTCAATTCCCTATGTAACAGAATCTCAGGTTGCGAGCTTTAAAGATAGATTGTTATCTCTGGCGGATGATGCTGATGTTGAAATGTCTTCTTGGGTAGACCACGATCTAGAGGGAATATTACTCGACTCTCTGGCCCATTTCATCTATATGCGGAAATATGATGTCTCCTTTGACGCATCGACCGGGGTTCGGTATAACCCGAACATTATTCGATTCCAGTTTTTATCTGATCTAGCAGATTCTCGATCAAGGACTCGGCTTACAGGTTTTAAGCTATACGAGTTTACCCCAAGCGGTGGTACGGTCGAGACAACCAAAGTATTGGCAGAAGCGGATAAATACATATCTAGCTCCGTACTCAAGTCTTTACTTGTCTACTTCTTAGACAGGGCTCGGGTTGATGGGGATGTGTTATCTTTATCACAAATAGAAGTGATACAGCACTATACCGGGAGTAAAAAGAAAACCCGGGGGCTCGGGTTGCTATACTTTGTTTTGGTTGATCTAACCATAGATAGCGTATGCATGGATCAATTTGTATCGGAAATGATTGAAGCAAAGAAGCTCAAGTGCTTCTGGCAGCGGTGTCTAAACATAGCAGCTGTCGGCTTTGAGAGCCGGGTAGCTGTACCTAGCTTCAATGCAGTGTTCAAGCAGCCAGTGTTGCTGCCAAGGTGGGGTTTATCCGTCAAGGAAACCACTTGCAGCCGAGACGGGCGTGTGTTAAGGCCATGGCGGGGCAAGCTCTACATTGATATAGAGGGTCATATTCGTTGGGAAGGACCAGAGACAGTAGTGGAGTTATAGGTAATTGGTAGTTATTGCTTCTCTGTTGGTGTTCGATCAAAGATAGAGGTATAGGATTTTTGTAAGTAAAGGGGAGGGAATAGGGGTTTGGTGGGCGGCGCATACCCCGGTGGCTTTCGTTCGCAACAAGGTAGCCGTAGGGAAACCTATGGCTGGATTGAATCCTGCAGGAGCTATCCGCAGCTTTGAATTCAAGGAAGGGCATAAGAAGAAGAGGGATTCGATTGCTAGTAGAAAGTACAGGTTCAGAAGTCGAAGGGGAACCACATAGAAAGGGTTCGAAGGAAGGGATTTGGTAGTCGGTCGAAAGTAGCTGTTTGGTGCTGATTGATGCGAGTAAAATCGAACTATATTAGGCTTGATTCCGAGGTGAAATCGGATATGTAGGCAAGTCAAAGACAAGAAAGAAAGAAGTTTGACCCCAGCCCATGTATGTATTCCTGACGCAGTCTCTAGTCTTAGATAAATTGGTGGTAGCCACTACGTCAAGAGAAAAGAAAAGACTGTCTGGCTGTAGCTGAATGGAGAAGGAGGGGTAAGGGCAGACCGCAGCGGGTTGGGTGTCTTGGGTGGCGCGCTATAGATCGGATTCCTACGTTGCTAATTAGGGACACGGGCAAAAGAAGTCACACCTATTTTATTGACTTCGGCAATGAACTCTTACGTTGCTTTTAATTTACATTGAGAATTTCACCTGCCTTTCCGGGTTTGAGCTTCCGAATTCATCTAAGGTTCTTGCTATTCCCGGAGAGTCAACTCTATCCACGGTCCAATTCAAAAGCGACCTGTGCCACTTTTTCCTCTCTTTCTTGTCTCCCCCACTTCGTTCCTTTCCTATTGTTCCTATTGTTGAGTGAGTCAAGCGAGTCTGTTTCGTTCCTCTTTCTTAAAACTTAAAAGAGTGGCTAATTCCACTCTTCCCTTCTTCCGCCTTGGCTGGTTGCTGGTTAGTTTGAGGATTCTCACTTCCCTTCTTCGAGCATAGCATGAACGACGTCAGACATCAAGAACAAGGTAAAGGTACGTCAGTCACTGTCCTGTTAAGGAGTGAAACCACTCGACTGTAAGGAGAGGGCAGGTACGTGTAGTCACTCATAGCTGGCTATATGAGTAAGTACGTACCTACATTGACTACGTGACAGCAATAAGACTCTTAATCGCTCGTATCCCATACCCATGGGCTACTTCACTGGTACAGTAGATAGTTAAGAAAGAGAGCTTAAGGTGCTAATAATCTCTTAGAATCTCTTATATGTAAGGTAAAGGCGTTAGCTCCCCTCGCTTCGCTCGCCTAAGAAGGAGCTGTGGGGAAGGAGCTGTGGGACTTTTTGGATCAATTGCTGAGGAGCAGACGATCTTGGCTTAGAGAAATGCGCCTTTTAGCTTGTTATCGCTTTTTAGGTTCTTGCTCTGGTTTCAGGGAATCCCTCACCCAGTTCCATATGGGGATGAATCCAATCCTATCCTAGGGCATTCACCTTTCTGGGAAGCCGGTCCCTTTACATAGCCATAATAGGCAGTTTTTTCGAAGTAGCTGCAATTGAATCGGCTGGTCTAGAATCAGCTGCTAGAGAATAGGCCGCTAGGGATTTGCTAACTGTTCAATTCACCAGTGTTCTGTTTGCAATTGAATGCGTATCAGCTGTGATTGAATCAGTAAGCGCGGCAGATCTTATCTATAAAAAAGGACCCTCATTCGATCTCAGATGGGATGAATACAAAGGAATTTGAATTTGGACGATGCCATATTCCTTATTAGATTAGATGTCACTTTCTTTAGTTTAGCAGCTCCGGTATCGGTAGCATTCACAGCTGATTCTTGAACTAATAACCATAAAGCAGAGACAGAGAGAGGAATGAGTACCACAGACGAGCTACTAAGGCAGAGAGAGGCTACTTTCTAACAACCATGTTAGCAAGCCTCAATTACATCGACCCTTTCTTTTTTTCTTTCAAACCCTATTGCCATCTTATTTTCCGAATCTAAATCAAACTAGTATCCACCTTCCTCCTTTGCCGGTATCCTACGATCTATTGACTAAGTCATTTCACACTAAGCACTGAGAACATGGGCCCGTACCGTGCTACTGCCTTTACCTAGGATTCTTTTCCTCACATCGGATTCTTAACTAGAAAACTGAAGCTTGCGAGATTGCTTGGTACCCTTTGCACTGTTTGCAAGCCTTTTCCCCTTGGACAGATAGCGTTGGGAAGGAGAGAAGGAAGGCAATCTGAACTAGCTGGAGCGTAAATACCAATGGTAGGAACATTAGATAGGTTGGCTAGGAAGACTCTTTCTTTAGGTCTAGTGGGTGAACTATTTTAGAACTCTCTTTTCTAACTTGCTAACTAGAGCATACACTCTAGAAAGAAAGCATTATTCTGCTACCTAAGAGGTAGGGCTTGCTATAAGATGCTATAAGATACGGCATGGAAATCTCTTCCTAACAGTGACAAACAATTTGTATTTGATCGAAAGGTCTGGCCCAACGTATTCACATCGTTGAAATACGAGGTAGCAGCCTTCGCTTTGCAATTGCGTTTGATTCATTCTTGGGAGGGTGTTTTCAGTCCTGGGATAATGTTTGTCAAAAGGGTCTTATGGCCCCTAGATATTCAGTCTAATACCCAGGCGAGGATTTGCGCTTTTATGACCGGTTTGGTCTTTGATCAATTGGCTAGTGCTTATGAGGGTGTGTATCTTCGTCCAGGTAGGTTTGCTCAGGTTATGGAAGGTGCCGGGAAAAGGCGTTTGTTTGTCATAGGTAACTATGTCAAACAGCGTCTTCTCCGCCCTGTACACGATTGGGCTATGTCGGTTTTAAGCCGACTCCCATCAGATGGGTCCTATCATCAGGTGCCATCCATCGGTTATCACGCTGGGCTCCAAAGGAGTGTTACTCTTTTGACTTGAGTTCAGCCGCCGACCGGTGGCCTGTGTCCATTATGCATGATTTAGTAGCGTGAATTTTCGGGCCAACTATGGCTTCGTGTATAGTTCATGGTTGTCTAGCCTTAAACGCAGCTTACTTGGGCTTCCCTCTCATTAAGGGAAAACCAAGGCAGTTGTGTTTCGTTGTTGGACAGCCATTGGGCTACTACGGCTCTTGGGCTCTCTTCGCGCTGTCCCACCATTATGTGGTGTGGATGGCGGCCCATCGTGTAAATCAAAATCGGAGGTATCCATTTACTCGATACGCTCTGTTAGGTGATGATATTGTAATCGCCGACGAGCGAGTGGGAGTATGTTAGGCTTTGAAGTTATGGTAAAGATCTTGGACGCAAAGTCCATTAGGTCGAAAACTGGGGCGATAGAGTTCGCGAAGCAGTTCTGGGTAGATGGGATCCAAAAGGACCTCTCCCCAGTATCTGCTCGTGCAATTCTGGCGTCTAACTCTCTAGTAGGTTACTGTCAGCTTGCAGCTAAGTATGGGGTGGATAAAACCGCCGTGCTTCAGTTTGCGGGAGCGGGTTTCCGTGTTCGGGCTCGTATGGATTCTCCTACTATCAGCAGGAGATATAAGAGGATCCAGCGAATGCTGGACAAGCCCCCAATGGGAGTCATGCCCCGGAAAGAGGCTTCGTCACCAATCGGGAAAGACTGGCAACCTTTAGAGTGGTGGATAGGGAGGGGGAAGCCCCTCTCTCCCTACCTGAAGGGGATTATTGTCAGTTCGGCTTGAGGGTAGTAGGCCTAAACAATTGGCCCTACCGCCAGAGGACCTGATGTTCGAGGGAGAGCGGGTGAATTCCGAGTACACTCTTCTCCGTAATTGGATGGAGATGTGGCTCAATCACTTATTGTGGTTTGCTCGTTTGCACCTAGACCCCGATCCTTCCTTTCATGATCTTTTCAACCCTCCGGTCGTATGTACAACATACAAACGGAATGATCGTTATGACCTTAAAGAAGGCGTGTGGCGTTTCGGCTTGTTATGGAGGATGTATGATCTGGGGGAGGGGAAAGGTCCTGGCTGGACCCCACCTTGTCTGATGGCAGGTGAGGGTGTAAAGGAGGATTTATCAACCCATGCTGAGGCCGGTAAAGTAATAATACTGGCCTCGTATCAGGGTATACTGTTAGTCTGTGACTAAGGCTACAGTGGAAAAGGTAGACTTAGACATAAGTAGATAAGAACGAATCGGATCGCCTCATTCTTGAACCATGGGTGAAAATGTGGCTAATCTCTGCGAAGGTTCGCAGGAATATGCTCTTTGCCTTTAGCCTGGCACTTTCCATTTCATCAGCTGCTGTTAGCTCTCCAGGTAGCGACGGAACTTAGGGATGAACGGATTTCTAAGTTTTCCGCTTTGACTTTAAAGAAGAAAGTGACGAAGTCTCCCCGACTTTGATTTGGGGCCCGGCTACGATCCGATCTGTCTTCTCTTATGCTAAGATATTTCTAGTTACCTTGCAAACACTCTAAGACGCAACAACAACGGTTATTCAACTAAGACTTTTCTTCCGATAACAAGAACAGAAACACCGGTTGTTGCCTACACTGGTTATTCAAGACCGGCTACGAGAGCTGTACCACCGAATACTGAATCAATTGCTAGTCTTCCCACACCGCTGACTTTGACAGAAGCGGATTGCCAAGAGTTGATTCATTACCATTTGTCCTGAAAAGCCCAGGTGGAACATACAGTAAACCCTGCCCCAGTCATTCTAGCAGAAACTTTCCGATCACTTCATCATTGTAGACTCTGTGGAGAAGGAAGGTTCGTAGGATGTTAAGCAACATTTGACCTACGCCACACTTTCGATTCCCCTAATCGAAGGCATTGAAGGTCGGCAAAAAGCAAGCTAATTCGGGGAAACGGCTCTCTTCCAAATTCGAAGACAGAGGGAATTTGGCTATACCACACAAGATGACAGGCAGTGAATATCCCCGAGTGCCTCTTTTCCGCGAACTCTTTCAGTAAGAATGTGGAACTCTTATTCGTGACTTTTGATCAAGACGAGGAGGAGCTCCTCTTTTTATCAATCGTAACAAAGCAGAAATGATTTCGTCTTGTAGGGACGACCGACTTGGAATTGGAATGCAATGTTGGCATTTACATTCCCTTTTTCAACTTCGGATTCAAATCCTTTTTTGGTTCCCGGCTTACTCTAAGCTAGACAAAATCCCTTCTTTCAAAGTCACTAGAAAGATAATAAAAGAATCAAAAGCTCTAATGAGCTAACCAATCCTCCTATCCTATGGGAATGCTTTCCTAAACTCTGATTGCTCTTGCCGCTGTGATCTTTTCTCTTGCTTTTTTTCGTCTGCTCTATTTAGATTGCAGTGGGGCGCATATACTCATTCACACTCTCTTTCTCTTTGCCGGAGCGTCGCTTGTCTACCTAATTATGCTATCCGAAAGCAAAAATGAAGTTATCATTTCCTTCTTTATATATATAATTCTAAATTTATCGATCGGTTTTTTCCTGGCAAAATCCGTCATGACGTTCTTTCTAGTGGCTTTCGTTTTCCTTTTGTCCAATCTTTTCTTCGCCAGCTTCCCTCTTTTAAAGGCTAGAAGGAGCAAGAAGCCCTTGTCCCATATCCTTTTAGCGAATAAGAGAGAGGGCATCCAAATCCTCCTCGTTGCCTATTTCCTTGTCTTGGGGGCTCTTCTTAGGCAATTGAGTAGTGGATCTGCTGATCTGGCTCTGTATTCAAATTGGCTCCAGGGACTCGGGATTCAGATCGGATTCCTGATCATACTTGTTTATTATTTTCGAAAGGATTAAGGTAGTCCTAGTTTACGGTGGGTGGGAAATTATTATCTTTAGGTCTTTTCTTTGCCATGGGATGTTATACTAGGCTTGGCTGGAGTGCCTTTATTTTTGCTAGATGGTGGTCGGAGTATGACAGTGAAAGAGCAGGACATCTTTCACGTACAGAAAGGCAGGCCTTTCTCATGGTGAGTTCTCCTTTGTTGGGTTGCTTCCGTGAGAAAGGGAGGGGGGAGTGGTGAGGCGGGCCCCTCTCTAAAGATCTTTTCCTCTTTAGCTTATTTCTTGGTCATAATTAAGCAATTGTCTCAGTTTGAGTTATTACTCTAGCTGCAACCTATCTCATATTGGGGAGAAGTCTACCGCTCTCGATCAAACTATCAATTGAATAAGAGAAGACGAGGATGCATGTAATTCAGGCTGATCTCCTCAACGGAGGATTGCAATCCGTTGTGAACTACGTCCCTCTCCTTTCAGTCGAACCAAGAGTCTTCACTCCGCTCCCTACCTAAAGGTAGAGTCAAAACATTAGCCGCCAAGACCGAAAGAGCAGCTGATTGCTTTAGTCGATCTCTTTTTCTTGACACTCCTCCTCTGCGCCGTGCTCTCTAAATAGAACCTCTGATGAAAGGCTGCCTTCCTTTCGATCCAGTCCGACTAACTGTTCTGATGATTATCCGCCTAGTGATGAATCTTATCCGCTTATACCTCATGAGAGAAGGAGTCTGATTTAGGAAAAGAAAGAAAGAGAAAGGAAGAAATAGGAAGCAGAAAGAGTCCCCTCTGCGGATGTGAACTATACAAATGTGAAAAAGAGTTGGAATTTGACCTTCTGAATTTGCCTTTACCTTGAAAGCAGTTCTCAATTCCATCGACCCTTTGGCGAAGTAGGTGACTTTGGAAGCTCAAAGAAGATCTCAATCAGCAGAAAGACCGGATTTGAGTCTTAGTTTTGGATTCTAAAGTGAGTCCTATCTCTTAGCAAAGGAAATGCCTGATGAAATTGAGTTACTTTTCTATCCTAGAAATATCGTAAGAGAAGAAAAAGAATGTTACGCCCAATTCTTCCCATCCTTTCCGTTGGTCAACAACCAAAAAAAGAAAAGTCCACTTTCGTTTTTCACTAGTCCTACAGGCAGGAAGGAAGGACTCCCTTTCTCTTTCTTTCTGGAGGGAATCATTTTCTATATTCGAATAGAATCCAAAAAATGCCAAAGATCCTTCGACCCAACTCTCCTCATCTTCCTATTTATAAGCCACAGCTTACTTCGACGTTTCCAATTTCCCATAGAATCTCCGGAGCTTTCCTAGCCACTATCGTTTTCTTTTTTTATCTTCTTTGTCTTAAAATAGGTTTGATTTGCTTCACCTATGAGAATGTCTACCAATTCTTCTTTTTTTCATCAAAGCTCATCCTAATCTCCGTTGGGATTATTGCCTTTTTTTCCTTTTACCATATTTCTAATGGAATTCGTCATTTATATTTGGTTTTTTCTTCTTCGACCTATTCGATTTTTATGCCCTTTTTCATTTTCATAATAATAGGAATACTCCTGTTTTATGAAAATGAGGTGGTTTCGTATTGTGAAGGCCTCCACGCCTTCTCCTCCCCTAAGACTCCTCAGGAGGCAGGAACTCCCCCCCAGGAGGATCCGGTTCCTGAACCGATGCCTCCTGAGATTCCACAATTGGACCCACCTCTTGTTTCGGACGAGGACCGGAGGCAAATCCTGTACCGACGCTTTCTTTTTCTGAATCTCGGGGGGATACCAACCTACACCGGATGATATCTATCATTGATCTACAATTGATAGTCGAGCGGAGCATCGAGGCTGCATTGGTGGATGATGGGATTCACCCCACCGACATTATCCCCAGGTATGCCAATATTCGCGGGATTATCCATTCTCCGCAAGGATCACTTTTGAGCGAGCGAACCTATGGTTCATACGTGAACCAGATAAGGGAACAGGGTACACGACAAAGTGTGCCCTATCAACGGATTAGGAGAGCCATTCTCTCCTATGATCTTGTGTTCCCGCGGCAATGAGCCATGAAGAGCTCTATTTCTTGGTTGTAGCCTTTAAAGTCCTAGAAGGCGAGGCCCCCCTACCTCCATCAGGGGTTTGGGGAAATTTCCCATGACAAGCAGGACCCTTCACAGCTAATCGATCTATCACTCAATCCCAGGCCGTTCCGTCATTGTCTGATTTTTTGTTGTCTGATCACACTCGAAATTATGTATCTACTTATCGTATTTTTGCCCCTCCTCGGTAGTTCCGTAGCAGGTTTTTTCGGACGTTTTCTAGGATCAGAAGGAACCGCTATAATGACTAGACCTGCATCTTTCTTTCTTTTTTTTCTCATATTTTCTTTGGTAATCAATTTTATGATGATGTATAAAGCCCTACTTTCCCTTTCCATTTTTTCAACAAAAAAAAGAAGATGTTTTTGTTTTTTTTAGTAGTTCTTATATATGTGCTGGTAGTATGTCTCTCGCATCTGATGCGTTTCCTCATTTTTGAAAAAATCCTGGCTTTTGTCGGTGTGACGGCTACTTTTTCTTGGGGTTTACATGTCTCGTCGGGGTCGCATTCAAATGCGGAGTCCCAATCAGGTAGTTCCATAACTAGTGTTCCTGTATTGGAGTCTTCCTCGACTTCTGAATCCCTTACTACTTTTCGAAATGTTCTTATGGTGGATAACGAAAATGAACTCTTTGCGCGAATCAGAGTTCTGGAGCAGCAAAACTTATATAATGTACCCCCGCAGAATATGAATGGCGAATATGAAAGACTTGTTCGAGAGCACTTCGATCAAGCTCTGAATGTGAACCATTATCGAGAAATTTGGGATCGGGAATATAACGAATTACTCTTTTTGGAGAGGAAAGCTATATTGCAAGATAGGCTCCACCATCTTCTGATTACAGAAAGAAATATTTCAAGAATTATGAGGCTTTCCCCTTATGATGATATCAGAAGGGAAGCGTATAACTTTCTTCAATATAAGGTGGAGCCGGTTAGCGGCCTAAACCATCCCTTTCAATGGCATATCATGGACGGTAGTCTCAATTCCTTTATAAACCAGCTGCCCTCCGACGAGGGAGTGGCTAGACAATCGGAATTTTACCGGGAATTCTATCGCCATTTCACCGACCAGGATTTCCGCCGCTCCGTGGGCTTGCCGCTGCCCTAACTTGCGGTAGAACTACGTCTGACCTGACCCCCACCATCCAAAAACCAAAAAGGGGGTTCTCTTAAGAGAGGAAAAAGGCTTTGAAGATCATGCCCCTCTCTTCTACGCCTTTGTCCAAATAATCCCATCTTTTCCGTTGGTCAACAACCAAAAAAAGTTCTATCCTTCTTCACTACTCCGACTTTCTTTCTGTCTGGAGGGAATCATTTATTCTCAATCAATCATGTTTCCATTTCGAAGTTCAAGTTCCAGTGATACTTCTACTGTTATAAATCCATTCGGAACTAGTAGTACTACTAGTACTGCGATAACTAATCGTACGGATCAGTCTACGACGACTATTACCGATTCTACTTTGACTCTGGCTCCTTCTCATTCCGACGGAATTTATGAGGATCATCCTGGTCTTATTAACCCGCCCAGTGAAAATATCGTAGAGAGACAAAGTGCTATCCGCGAGAAAGTAGAAGAATTAATGTTGGGAGCTGAAGCTGAGGTTCCTGAAGACATCATTCTAGCTGTAGCCGAGGAATTGCATGGAGAAAGCAATAATGCTGAATTTTTACAAGACATTTTAGATAATTTAAACAGAGCAGGGACCGCGGACGCAGACTTTCAGAATGCCTTTCAAAAGTTTTTCATCCGCAGCCCCCTTGAGCAATTTGAGATTCTTCCATTGATTCCTATGAAACTAGGAGACTTGTATTTCTCATTCACAAATCCATCTTTGTTTATGCTACTCACTCTCAGTTTTTTCCTACTTTTTGTTCATTTTGTTACTAAAAAGGGAGGAGGAAAGTCAGTACCAAATGCTTGGCAATCCTTGGTAGAGCTTATTTATGATTTCGTGCCGAACCTGGTAAAGGAACAAATAGGTGGTCTTTCCGGAAATGTGAAAGAAAAGTTTTTCCCTTGCATCTCGGTTACTTTTACTTTTTCGTTATTTCGTAATCTCCAGGGTATGATACCTTATAGCTTCACAGTTACAAGTCATTTTCTCATTACTTTGGGTCTCTCATTTTCTCTTTTTATTGGCATTACTATAGTGGGATTTCAAAAAAATGGGCTTCATTTTTTAAGCTTCTCATTACCCGCAGGAGTCCCACTTCCGTTAGCACCTTTTTTAGTACTCCTTGAGCTAATCCCTCATTGTTTTCGCGCATTAAGCTTAGGAATACGTTTATTTGCTAATATGATGGCCGGTCATAGTTCAGTAAAGATTTTAAGTGGGTCCGCTTGGACTATGCTATGTATGAATGATCTTTTCTATTTCATAGGGGATCCTGGTCCTTTATTTATAGTTCTTGCATTAACCGGTCTGGAATTAGGTGTAGCTATATCACAAGCTCATGTTTCTACGATCTCAATCTGTATTTACTTGAATGATGCTATAAATCTCCATCAAAGTGCTTATTTATTTATAATTGAACAAAAGCGAGGAATATATCTCTAGTTCCGGTTTTCAATCTGCATATAAGCTTACCAATGACTGCTATATTGTTCAGTACATAGTGAACAAACCCTTTTCAGATTCAAATGAATGGAAACCCCCTACAATGACTGCGGTTCATATATCCGCTGCTATAACTGCTTATGCTCGTATTCATATGTATCCATTTATATCTAGGCCGGACTGCTTATATACCGATACCGACTCTGTATTTCTTCAAAACCCGCTGCCAGACGAATACATCTCATCCACGGAATTAGGGAAATTCAAACTCGAATCAACACCCAGATACTGTATCTTTGCTGCGCCAAAGGCCTATTTTGAGTATAACGAAGACAAAGACAATGTCTTGAAGTTCAAAGGGGCTGCTAAGGAGTATGTAACAGAAGAGTGGTTCCATACAGTCTTACAAGATCCGTATCACACAGAGCAACATACAATTCACTCAGATTTCAGAGTCTCTTTGAAACACCTCAAAATCATGAAAGAGAAAATGAATTTCAAACTCTCTCTGCCTGACAGCACGAAGAGGTTGCCGATCTATCACCCACCACAAGGCAGTCAAGAAGGAAAACCCCAGTGGGTTGACACCCAACCTATAAAAGTTAGGGATGTTGGTAATGAAGACGCTAATACAATTCTAGAATTCCTTCGAAAGGATCTAGAGAAGAAGGACTCTGACACTACTGAGAAAAAGCCTGCCAATGAAAGCTTAGAAAAAGAGAATGATAGTCAAGAAACCAACAACAAAAAGACATCCTGGTAGGACCTAGGATTGCTACTTCGATAGTATCCCACTTTACAGGAAGCAGAGGTGTGGAAGGGCTCCCCGCAGCAGCAGCACCAAAGATCGAGTCAAGAGCTGGCTTGACGCCTACATAACCCACCACCAGGAGACTTCGGGTATCAGATCAAATGTAGTTCTCCTATCCCAATCTTAGTAATGCAAGCTGAAGTTGTCTTTCCTCCCATTAATAAGTTCCTCTTTAAATGCCCCCCATTTCTGTTCTCCTGTTTCCTTGCACCACACCGATTCTGAATACTTCTGGTAATATTGAATTAATAGTTGGTACTTTTCTCTCCTTTTATCTTTCTTTGTGTCTACTTCTATAAGGAAATTGAGAAGATCCTCAACTGGTATAGGTGCCAGCAACCCCTTGTATGAATGCAGTGGGTGTTCTCTTGTTTTCTCGTAATAAGGGTTCACTAAATTCGTTATGAGAAATTCATTCACTATTGAAAGTGGATGCTTCATCTGCTCAAAGATGGATAGATATAAATTCGGTATTTCTTTTGCTAAAAGCGGTATAGTGATAAAGTTATCATGAACAGTGTAGATAGGATCAATATTTCTTATTACAACGGCTTCAATCATTTTCATGGCTATGTACGCATCTTTTTGATGGATGAAGTTTGCGCACGTTGAGGTGTTTGTCTTTCGCTTATCCCTCTTTGTGGTTGGTATATTCACAGTGATGGTTCTTTTCTTTCGGGTCTTCCTATCTGTGACCGTTATCTTTTCTTTATCGAAAGACATATAATCTTGTTTTGTTGAGAAAAAGGGAGTGCTATAGACTACAGCTCTACCCATAGTCGAACATAACCAACCGACGGTGGCAATCAACTTCAAAAAGTTATCAATATCGGGATACTTATAGATAAAGAACTCTTTAACAAGTCTCGCAAGAGAAGATGAATCCCGCCTGCTAAGGTAAGCCCCATAATGCTCGCTAATATCCTGTTCCATACTTTTGAGTGTCTTCCCATAGACCATGGGCATGAATAGTTGTTTGACTAGTTTTCTATTCATAGCTATCAGTATGATGTTCAAGATGTTTTTATCATCAATTTTCTCCCTTAAAAAGGACTTGATTTCCTCAAGCATGAGGGTATACAGATCTTTGATCTTGTTATCATTGCTGGATAAGAGGTTTGTACTCCTTGCCATTTCGTAGTTAAGCAAAAAGTAACTCATTATTTGATAAGCACTGGAAGATGCATCCTGACTTATAGGCGTAACCCTATTTGATTCATCTTTATCATCATACTCATTAAGGAGGATTTTCGCCATGAACTGAAACGGATCGCTCGCATCTTTTGCTGTGCTTATTATATTCTCATACGAGTTCGAGAGATAAGATTTCTTATTTTTATACCATTTCAGAGCCTCCTCATAATTCATGAATTTTTGATATTTAAAAGCGGTGGATGTTTCTATTATATCCCGACTTTCCGGAAAGGATGTGTTATTAAACACCCGGCCTGTTTGAGAAAACAAGAGCAGGCTTTTAGCTAAATCACGCTCGTGGAAATGCAATATACCCGAACGGTAGATTCTACCACGGAAATCCAAAAAGGCAGGAAGATAGAAATCATATCCTTCGTAGGCAGAAGCAACCTGCAGTATTAAACCCTCAGTAAAGGCTTGTTGTATCTTAACAGATACTTCCATCAAGAGGCTTTCAAGGCTATTCTTTTCCTGTATCCCCTCTAGATTCTGAAAATAGAAGGATCTCATCAGATCCAATGCTTTTTTAGGGTTGACCCTAGCAAGTAGCTCGGGCATAAGCAGTCCTTCCTTTTCTAGGGCAGGACGATTCCCCTTGATAAAGTTCAACAACTTTTTATTAATCTGAAATGCTTGGCCCTGAAGCCCATTCAATAAGGTCAACGTTTCATCACATTTCTCTCTCTTTAATTCAATGTTGAAATTCACGAGGTTTTTGGATGACATAAGACTAATGCGATTATACACTTCCATGTTAGGTTGGTTTAAGTAACCGCCTTGAAGGTCAGATACACGAATAGTGCCCGAAGACGATGTGCGCCCATCTGGGATGTGCCAATCCACCGGCTTGCAAACCATTGGAAGATTGAGCATAGCTGGGAGTTCACTTATCTCGAAGTTACAAACTAGGTTTAGCCTTGTCTTGACATAACCCTTACCTTTCTCTTTAACTACTGCAGTTCCCTCGTGAGTTAGCTCATAGTGAAGTATACCATGTTTTGTTATATAACTGAGCAGGGTTTCCCCTAACATCCTCTCTTTAAGGGTGGAAGTATCAGGCTTATTATCCAAAGGATTCTTTTGAAGTCTAGAAACTTGCGTTCGAATTGTTGTATCCAACAACTCAATGAAGGTTGCTGCTCTTACCATTGTTCTGACTTTAATACCACTGAATGCTAACCCCAGCACCACCAAAATAATAGCTTCCAGCGTGTGCACACCGAGGGGAGATATATACCGGTCATACATAACACTAGGTAACTTCTTATGCATGTATAACTTAGGAGGTTCTTCCATGTTGAATACCATCTTCATTAAGCGGGCAACAGCCTTGTAGGTATTTCCTTCCTTAGGGAATAGGGACACATCCTCAATCTCATGCTCTAGCATAATATAATCTATATGACCGGTTTTCTCGAAATCCACCAGGAGTTTGACTACTCTTTCGATAGGCTTTGATTCTTTACTGACGGTAAGAGCTTCTAGTTCATTTAGAAATCGATCCCAAAACGAGTCACCAATGTGGAACTTTCTTGTATGAACATTCAATTGTCTCATATTTCGATTTTCATATCGATTCATTATCCCTATTCTTTTCATGGGATAGCACCATTCATGTCTATTGATCAGATTATGACTACCAAACTGATAAGCCAAAAGCAAACTACGGGACTGGGAATGCAAAAAACGAGGAACATCGAACTGGGAATGCATAAAACTAGGTACATCGGACTGACAATCACTGAATCGGGAAACATCGGACTTGAAATCAATTAAACGAGGAACATCGGACAAATAAGAATTATGCCAACTTGAGGGGTTGGGCTGCCCTAGACTGCTTTGGGGGAGTGCTAACCCGCGTAGATCAAACATGTTCATGGTGGTTTTCTTTTTCGACAACTTTTTCCCTCAGAAGTAGAGGTCACAATTGGGTCTCCCCTCGGAGGGGGTTGAGCACAACCTAATCCCGACAAAGAAAATAGAAACCGGCGATAGGAATCAAGAATCGACAAAGTAGGACATATATGGGGCCCCATATGAATTGCAGCATCCATTCGGTTGTATCTCTAGGTTTCTGGTTTTGTTGTCTTTCTTTCCTTTGTTTGTGTTGGGTCTCTTTCTGTTTATCGCTCTCTCTCCTGTGTGTGTTTCCCTCCTGCATCTGTCTTCTTTTCCCTACCTATCATCTCTGTACCTGCTTTTTCTCTCTATTTCTGACCAACTATCTAAGCAATTGTTTGTGTTCTTTGTCTGCCCAACTACTTAAAGGGTTGTCTTTTCTACTATCTCTCTCTATGGTTTGTCTTTGTTTGTGTTCTTTCTTTCTCTGACCAACTACTTAAGCTTGTGTGTTGTGTTTCGTACTATCTTTCTCTGACCAACTACTTCAACATTGTCTAAAGGTTCTAAAATTTGTGTTCTCTGCGCAACTACTTGAACATTCTCTAAAGGGTCACTTTTTTGTGTTGGTTAGCAACATTCTCTAAAGGGTCACTTTTTTGTGTTGGTTAGCAACATTCTCTAAAGGGTCACTTTTTTGTGTTGGTTATCAACATTCTCTAAAGGGTAAGTAATTGATGTATGTGATTTTATCCCATGAAAAATACAAATCCCGTAGTGCTTTTTCTATCGTCAATATCTCCACCATAATCGCTATCACAATATCCCATCAACTTGGAAGTATTGGAAGATGAATAAAACAAGCCAAAACGAAGGGTACCTTTGATATATCGAAGTATCCTCTTTGCCGCCATCCAATGTGCTTGGCTAGGAACTTCCATGTAACGACTCACAATTCCAACCGAAAATCAAATATCTGGTCTAGTGCAAGTCAAGTACCTTAGACTTCCAACAAGACTTTTGAATGTGGTGGAATCAACACGGTCTTCATTCTCCTTAGTTTTGGACAACTTTGCTCCATGCTCCATCGGCGTGCTCACCGGTTTGCTTCCAAGCATGTTGAACTTCTTTAGCACATCCTTTGCATAGCTTTCTTGAGAGATGCAAATTCCTTCCTCCATTTGATTTACTTGAATTCCCAAATAATACGACATCAATCCCATGTCACTCATTTCAAATTCTTGAGCCATGGACTTCTTGAAATCTTCAACCATCCTCGGATTGCTTCCGGTGAAGATGAGATCATCCACGTAGACACAAACAAATAGCACGTGTCCATCTTCCACCTTCCCATAAAGTGCATACTCACTTTGGCATCTTGAAAATCCATCATCTTGCAGATATTTGTCAAGACGACTATTCCATGCTCGAGGGGCTTGCTTGAGCCCATAGAGTGCCCTCTTCAACTTCAAAACTTTATCTTCATGATCTTGAACAACATAACCGAGTGGTTGCTCAATATACACATCCTCCTTAAGGTATCCATTGAGAAAAGCGGACTTAACATCCAATTTTTGTATCTTCCAATGATTTTGCGCCGAGAGTGAGATTAGTAGCCGAATTGTCTCCAATCGGGCCACCGGAGCAAACACTTCCTCATAATCAACTCCATGTTTTTGCTTATAGCCTTTCGCTACCAACCGGGCTTTGTACCTCTCAACTTCTCCCTTGTCATTCTTCTTTGCCTTATACACCCACTTGACACCAATGATTTGCTGATTAAGTGGTCGTGGTACTAGCTCCCATGTGTCATTCTTTTCAATGGCTCGAATCTCTTCATCCATGGCTTCAATCCACTTCTTGTCTTTTCTAGCTTCTTGAAAAGACATAGGCTCGGAATTATTGGAAGAATTTCTTAGGACGGACGAAGACGTTCTTTTTTTGGCCTTCCCAAAAGCTTCTTCAATTTTGCGAAGAATCTATAGAAGTCGGATTTGGTTTTTGGATATTTTTTGGTCAATCCCAAATCAAAATGGGATTTCCACTCTTCTGAAATGTTGATGTAGTTTGGGAATTAAGGGTTAAATCAACTGAGTATTCAACTTTTTGAAAAATATTTATAAGAAAGAAAATGGTGTCCACATAGGGAAAGCTGTGTGCAATGAAAAATGCAAGCATGGCTTGGGGAGGGGTTTTTCTTTATTTAACTAACATAACAAAGAAATTATCTACTCCACCCGACTAGCTCCGGGTTCGAATCCCGGGCAACCCACTGTCATTTCGAAATTCTATGGATTGGTTGACACGAACATATAAGTCATGTTATACTGTTGAATAACAAGCCTTCCATTTTCTATTTTCATTTTTAGTATAGAAAATTCGTGTGCTTGGGAGTCCTTGATAATTAAATAAACCAAGATTTTACCATGACTGCAATTTTAGAGAGACGCGAAAGCGAAAGCCTATGGGGTCGCTTCTGCAATTGGATAACCAGCACCGAAAACCGCCTTTACATTGGATGGTTTGGTGTTTTGATGATCCCTACCTTATTGACCGCAACTTCTGTATTTATTATTGCCTTCATTGCTGCTCCTCCAGTAGATATTGATGGTATTCGTGAACCTGTTTCTGGATCTCTACTTTACGGAAACAATATTATCTCAGGTGCCATTATTCCTACTTCTGCAGCTATCGGTTTGCACTTTTACCCGATCTGGGAAGCAGCATCCGTTGATGAATGGTTATACAACGGTGGTCCTTATGAACTAATTGTTCTACACTTCTTACTTGGTGTAGCTTGTTACATGGGCCGTGAGTGGGAGCTTAGTTTCCGTCTGGGTATGCGACCTTGGATTGCTGTTGCATATTCAGCTCCTGTTGCAGCTGCCATCGTTGTTTTCTTGATCTACCCGATTGGTCAAGGAAGTTTTTCGGATGGTATGCCTCTAGGGATTTATGGTACTTTCAACTTTATGATTGTATTCCAGGCTGAGCACAACATCCTTATGCACCCATTTCACATGTTAGGCGTAGCTGGTGTATTCGGCGGTTCCCTATTCAGTGCTATGCATGGTTCCTTGGTAACTTCTAGTTTGATCAGGGAAACCACAGAAAATGAATCTGCTAATGAAGGTTACAGATTCGGTCAAGAGGAAAGAGGAAGAGGTGGAGTCCCTATCAACCCATTGAATGTCAGCATTGACACTCCCTTCAGCCAAGCAATGAGCCAACTCAAGATGTCCCTAGCTTAAAGGCGCGTCATTAAAGGCACTACCATGGAAAGCCAATTCCAATATGAGCTTTGGTGACATTTCTTGCTTTTGCATTTCTCTGAGGGTTTCGAATTCCGGAGTTTAAGCCCTCAGAGCGTCCACTCTAAGCTCTTATTGTCTGCCCCTAAGATCTTTCTTAACAACCAATTAGCCGAGTTCATTCGAGTTTGTCCTTCCCTACCGACCGAGACTAGGTGTTGGAATTAGGATTCTTTCTTTACCTATTTTAAGCTGGTCAGTTGCTCTCCTTCTATGGATATTCGCTGGGGAATGAGACTTTTCAGAAGTGCAAAAAATTGTGTATATATAGAAGTCATGTTCAGTGATCCATGGAGAAGAGATAGGGAAAGCAGCTCAAAGGCTTAGATCAGAAGGAATGCTAGCTACGAAGTACTTTCAAATCCTACCCCAGTTTCTAAGATCCAACTCTAAGCGGGAAGGTAGCTGCTAAATGAGATAAAAGAAGGGATTCATACCCGAAAGCAGAGAGAAAAGCGGGCATGAAAGCATAGTTTCCACCTTTCCGGGGTTTCCATTCAAAAGACTCTTCTTACCTCGACTTGTGAGATTTCTCCATTCCCGAACTTCTTTTCCAGAGAAGCTAACCAATCCCCAAGTGCTCTTTTCTGGAATTCGGTCTAGTTCGCATTAGATAAACCTTTCTAGTTATACCGAGGTGCAAGCCTAGTCCTATAAAGACTGTTGACTTATGACAACTATTAGGTGAGGATGGTTGAAGTGTAGCCAGTTAGGCGAAGACGGACTGATACGAGTGGAGGTCAACAAATAATGAAGTGGAACCCATCATAGTAGTGGGGTGTAGAGGTGGATGTTCCGAAGCCGCCTTCTGAAGAGGCTAGGTGTAAGTTGGTCTGTGCAAAGAGATAAGCCAATCCGCATCTAAGGCAGTCCGGATAGACAAAAGGTATTTCATTAGGAGTTTCCCAGGGAAAATCGGACAAGAATAGAATCAAGGTAGTTTGCTAAGCTAAGCAAGGAAGGAGCTTAGTGGGTAGTTCTACCTCAATTTGCTTTCGCAAAGGAGACCCTAGTCTGAAGCGTATAGCGAGTGAAGTCATAAGCGTACTGTTCGTTGTCACTTCCTCCTGCCGTAGCTACGCCGTAGATGGGAGATAGCGAGAGTGGTCAGTAACTTATTTGAATATGGTTCTTACTTGAAGCTAGTCGAAGTGAAAGGTAAGCTTCCCGATCGACCATTTTCCCCTTACTTATTTAGGACTGCAAACTAGTCTGACCGAAAAGCTCGTTCTGAACATCACTCATTTCCGAAAAAGAAAAAAAGAAGAGGAGATGGGGTAAGAGCGGGTTCGGCCGGGAACAAGTAAAACGGATACCGGGGTAGGAAAATAGATGCCCCAGTACAGAGATTGGTGGTAGAACGGAAAGGAAGAAGAAGACAGGTTTAGCTCAGTTTGAGTAGCACTTCCTGTGTGAGAAACTTGTGAGAAACTAACGTAAACTACACCAAAGAGGAGGGGCATAGGGAATCCCGTACCGATGCGACTAGACACCGCATGAAACTGGCAATCAAGGGATTTGGCTCATTCAATGCCTGCAAGAAAGATGATAAAAAGATCACCGCCTACTTGCTCATGTATCATGTCATTCTTACTGACTGTACCATCACATCAAGGTGACAGGATTCGAACCTATGGCCCTCTGTACCCAAAACAGATGCGCTGACCAGACTGCGCTACACCTCGTCTCACCACCCCGGAGCATATAGATCCACCCGATCGATGAAGACTCAAAGCGAACTCGTAAGCTACTGGTTCATTCGAGGCACAGGGATGCGAGAACCAATCCGAAGAATCAACTGCTTTTTTTATCAAACCCGCCTCCAGCAAGACAAGATAGGGGGACGCCAAAAAGCCGTATAGTGCAGGAGCGCTCCCCAATCAGATCTAACTGGCTGACTCTTGAACTTGAATTTCCAAATCCGGCTTGCTCCCGGTGTTGCGACCTTTGGACCCTTCGCCCGCTTAGAAGTGGATTCGAACCACTGACACAAGGATTTTCAGTCCTTTGCTCTAACCAGCTGAGCTACCTGAACCACTTTCCTAAAGTCTGTTTTCTTCATCGAATAGGGCCCTACCTTACCACAACAGACGTAAGGGAAAAGCCCTTGACTTTACTAAAAAAATAGTTAGGGCTTTTTTCGCTTGTTCGTCAAGCTTTCGAGCAGCTCTTTCAACTGCCGCCTAATCTCCCAACATGCTCAAGAACCGAGAGCCGCCCAGGGACTGGACAGCCGGAGGGAGCTTGCAACTAGAAAGAAGATAGGTCGGTCAAAGAAAAACAAGGCGCAACGGGCTCTCCGCTCCTAGTCACTAAGTAGTGCTATTCTGTCCTCCGGGGGACTCCACCAAGAGGTTCTTTCTCTCACGCCCGCCTTACTTTACTTCGGATGCCGGAGGAAATGGGATTCGAACCCATGATACAATCTTTCTTGTATGTCGATTTAGCAAACCAATGCCTTAAACCACTCAGCCATCCCTCCAAGTTCTTGATCGGAATTTGATGTGCGGTTGGTTGCCTTTGATGTAGATTTGATGTAGAAAGGCTATCTGATCCGATCAACGGCCGCCTAAGCCGTAGCGCGATAGCGCGCGTACTCTTCTTCTATGAGCGAGACTCTATCCAGATCTCCCACTCCTTCCTTGGGCGACGCCTTCTTTTCTATGAACAGCCCACCACTGAATGATGAACTTTCCAGTTTTCGCCTCCGACCCGAGAAAAGACACGGTCAAGCCAAGCCCTTACCCGCCTGAATGGAATGAATATCTCCTTCGTCAGGTCGAGAAGGGAGAAAGCCCGGAGAACCGGGCTTGCTTAGCAACCAAAGCTAGCTTATTAAGGCGAAGGAATTTCTCGTTGATTGCACGAGTTAGCCAGCAAAC
>NW_026137617.1:40000-42500 GCF_009805555.1 Andrographis paniculata | reverse complement strand
AGGTATTAGTGGAGGTGTGGGGAGGGAATGGGGAGAAGGCAGAATCGAATGTCCTTCCTTCTATTGAGATAGATGTTACGGAGCCCTTTCCCAGAGAATCTTTAAGGGCCCGGAAAATCTCACGTTTAGGGAATCTGATGAGGAATCACCAATAGACGTACCTGAAGACGCAGTCTAACGCTCTAGAAAGCCCTTACGGCTTGTTCGATCAGATTTAGAGTTCAGACCATGAGAAATCCACTCCTTTTTACTCACAAGGGAATGGCCAAGCTGAGTCCACCAATAGGGATCCGCTCGGGAAGAGGAAGGAATTCGAGTCAAGAGGTTATTATTATTAGGATCCTAGCCTAGCTAAACGCAACGGAAAGGAAAAGAGCTTAACGAAAAGCAAAGATCTCTCGGGCAAGTGCTCTATCAAAGACGGGTTCCCTGGAAGAACAGCAGGATTCGGGGTCCGCTCTCTCATCATAAAGAAGTGAAAATGAAGACTCGGACTCGGCTACCGGCTGCCAATGGGATAGCACCGGAGCAACTGCCATCCTCTTTCCTTCTCTATTCTTTCGTTCCTCTTTTTCCTTTCAAGAGGTGGTTCTAAAAGAAAAGCTTGCTCGACCGGAAGACCCTTTTTTTGCAGCCTATTCTACGAAAAAGAAAGCCGATTCTTATTCCTTTTCTCTTAATACTTAATAAAGGTATTTACCGAGGAAGAGGGAAGCAAGCAAAGCTAGCCCCGGATCGGGGGTGAAAGCGTTTTGGAGCTAAGACCTTTCAGGTTTGTAATTGGATTCCTTCACCGCTTTGAAGCTTTCCAGTTAGCTTATTAGTAGATACTGGATTGAGGGTGATGAGTAAAATCATTTTATGAACACTCATGATATTCCACTTTTATAGTCTTCTATTTCCCTTCGGGCTAGTAGAAGGAAAGCGAAGTAACTAAGGGGTATTAGTGACGAGCTGTGAAAGGAGTTGCTCTCTTTCTCTTCCTTTACACAAGTCCATGCACCTACAGCTCGATCTACTAGCGCTCTCTTCGATCCTTCCAGGTCAAGACCTTCGCTTGTTTTGTTGACCAAAGAGCGACCTTTCGTCCTTTCCATCTCCCACCCATGCATGATGCTTACGTCCTGTACTGAAAATCATACCAATTCAGATTGAGCCAAGAGCGGAAAAGCATAGAATGTGGGGTTGAGAAACTCGTTTTCGAGAGGTTTCAAGATACTCGACTGATAAGGAGAGGGGCGTAGTTGCTCGAACAAAGTGAGAGGGGAGCTCCGTTTTTATCCGCTTTATTCTTTTCAATCTCGTTACGTTACTTGCCATGTCCTATATACGTAATACCCTTTTAGAGCATGGTAGCTTATGGAGCCACTTCCTCCATAAGAGCGGAGCTACCACCTTGGTTTTTATAGTATGGGGTGGGCTCTCGTACGTAATCGGCAAATACCATCCCGGGGGATGGATGGACAAGGGGATGACCTCCCTCTTGTTCCAAATGGACATCCTAACCACGCTTGACGAACTTTTTACGTGGAAGGGAAAAAAAAAGACAACAGAACAACGGGTTGTTGCGTAACCGAGAAAGACAGGTGCGCTAACAAAAAAAAGCAAGGATCCTCCGTGAATCGTGGTTGGACTACGGAAGCTATGTGAAGGAAAAGAAGAAAGAGAAACTTGCTTTTGCCGATTGCACTCGGATAGCGAATGGGAATAAAATGAATTAGATGGACTGGACTTCGATGGGCTTTGTTTGGAAAGCCAGGAAAGGGTGGCATTTCCGTGCCCAAACCTTAGTGACTTGCCGAAGTCTCGAGCTCTTCTCTTTCTTCTTCAACTAGGAACTATTCAATTTTGTCTTTCCCATCCCGGGGATGCCTATTTTGTTTATGCCCTTGACTCCTAGTCTTATTAGTTTGTCAGGAACCTTTCGTTCCTAACTGTAAGAGCTTATTCGAACCTTGTCTTAAGACTTGACTAGTTCCCAACTCTCCTAGCGTCTAGTCTTTCCTCTGTAACATCAGCTGCAGGAAAATCCGCTGCAATAGAGTCATCCCTCGAGCTTTGGCCCGGTTGTGAGTCCCCCGATTTACTATCGTACCTTCTCACCTCTACTTCAAGGTAGCTACTAAAGCTTTCCTTATCTTAGGGTCGCCTCATCGATATCGAGTCCAGCTCGTCAGCTCTTTTTCTTCTCTTACGATATTTCTGAATTGCCATTGCATGCCACGCTTGGACTTGTCTGTAGACTCATCAATTCAAGATTCTACTAAAAGAAAAGGCCTTTAATCGCGAATCGCGAGTTGCTAAAAGTCCTAAGGATGGACAGGCCCCGGTTCCCAGGGTTAGGGTATTCCCTATTATGAGCCTACTCAGATCATCAGATCAGAAAACTAGTTGATTCTCTTTCGCCTATCGGCCGGCCGGCTTGTTGCAACCTTCGCAGCTGAGATCCCAAGTCTCCAAGTGGGCCCTCTTGGCCACCCACGACCTTGGCTTTTTAGAG
>NW_026137617.1:25000-35000 GCF_009805555.1 Andrographis paniculata | reverse complement strand
CATCTAGCAAAAATAAAGGCACTCCAGCCAAGCCTAGTATAACATCCCATGGCAAAGAAAAGACCTAAAGATAATAATTTCCCACCCACCGTAAACTAGGACTACCTTAATCCTTTCGAAAATAATAAACAAGTATGATCAGGAATCCGATCTGAATCCCGAGTCCCTGGAGCCAATTTGAATACAGAGCCAGATC
The DNA here is from genome assembly GCF_009805555.1 of Andrographis paniculata. Classification (NCBI taxonomy): domain Eukaryota; kingdom Viridiplantae; phylum Streptophyta; class Magnoliopsida; order Lamiales; family Acanthaceae; genus Andrographis; species Andrographis paniculata. Next base: position 34,804 of record NW_026137617.1, on the reverse strand, counting down.
AGCAGATCCACTACTCAATTGCCTAAGAAGAGCCCCCAAGACAAGGAAATAGGCAACGAGGAGGATTTGGATGCCCTCTCTCTTATTCGCTAAAAGGATATGGGACAAGGGCTTCTTGCTCCTTCTAGCCTTTAAAAGAGGGAAGCTGGCGAAGAAAAGATTGGACAAAAGGAAAACGAAAGCCACTAGAAAGAACGTCATGACGGATTTTGCCAGGAAAAAACCGATCGATAAATTTAGAATTATATATATAAAGAAGGAAATGATAACTTCATTTTTGCTTTCGGATAGCATAATTAGGTAGACAAGCGACGCTCCGGCAAAGAGAAAGAGAGTGTGAATGAGTATATGCGCCCCACTGCAATCTAAATAGAGCAGACGAAAAAAAGCAAGAGAAAAGATCACAGCGGCAAGAGCAATCAGAGTTTAGGAAAGCATTCCCATAGGATAGGAGGATTGGTTAGCTCATTAGAGCTTTTGATTCTTTTATTATCTTTCTAGTGACTTTGAAAGAAGGGATTTTGTCTAGCTTAGAGTAAGCCGGGAACCAAAAAAGGATTTGAATCCGAAGTTGAAAAAGGGAATGTAAATGCCAACATTGCATTCCAATTCCAAGTCGGTCGTCCCTACAAGACGAAATCATTTCTGCTTTGTTACGATTGATAAAAAGAGGAGCTCCTCCTCGTCTTGATCAAAAGTCACGAATAAGAGTTCCACATTCTTACTGAAAGAGTTCGCGGAAAAGAGGCACTCGGGGATATTCACTGCCTGTCATCTTGTGTGGTATAGCCAAATTCCCTCTGTCTTCGAATTTGGAAGAGAGCCGTTTCCCCGAATTAGCTTGCTTTTTGCCGACCTTCAATGCCTTCGATTAGGGGAATCGAAAGTGTGGCGTAGGTCAAATGTTGCTTAACATCCTACGAACCTTCCTTCTCCACAGAGTCTACAATGATGAAGTGATCGGAAAGTTTCTGCTAGAATGACTGGGGCAGGGTTTACTGTATGTTCCACCTGGGCTTTTCAGGACAAATGGTAATGAATCAACTCTTGGCAATCCGCTTCTGTCAAAGTCAGCGGTGTGGGAAGACTAGCAATTGATTCAGTATTCGGTGGTACAGCTCTCGTAGCCGGTCTTGAATAACCAGTGTAGGCAACAACCGGTGTTTCTGTTCTTGTTATCGGAAGAAAAGTCTTAGTTGAATAACCGTTGTTGTTGCGTCTTAGAGTGTTTGCAAGGTAACTAGAAATATCTTAGCATAAGAGAAGACAGATCGGATCGTAGCCGGGCCCCAAATCAAAGTCGGGGAGACTTCGTCACTTTCTTCTTTAAAGTCAAAGCGGAAAACTTAGAAATCCGTTCATCCCTAAGTTCCGTCGCTACCTGGAGAGCTAACAGCAGCTGATGAAATGGAAAGTGCCAGGCTAAAGGCAAAGAGCATATTCCTGCGAACCTTCGCAGAGATTAGCCACATTTTCACCCATGGTTCAAGAATGAGGCGATCCGATTCGTTCTTATCTACTTATGTCTAAGTCTACCTTTTCCACTGTAGCCTTAGTCACAGACTAACAGTATACCCTGATACGAGGCCAGTATTATTACTTTACCGGCCTCAGCATGGGTTGATAAATCCTCCTTTACACCCTCACCTGCCATCAGACAAGGTGGGGTCCAGCCAGGACCTTTCCCCTCCCCCAGATCATACATCCTCCATAACAAGCCGAAACGCCACACGCCTTCTTTAAGGTCATAACGATCATTCCGTTTGTATGTTGTACATACGACCGGAGGGTTGAAAAGATCATGAAAGGAAGGATCGGGGTCTAGGTGCAAACGAGCAAACCACAATAAGTGATTGAGCCACATCTCCATCCAATTACGGAGAAGAGTGTACTCGGAATTCACCCGCTCTCCCTCGAACATCAGGTCCTCTGGCGGTAGGGCCAATTGTTTAGGCCTACTACCCTCAAGCCGAACTGACAATAATCCCCTTCAGGTAGGGAGAGAGGGGCTTCCCCCTCCCTATCCACCACTCTAAAGGTTGCCAGTCTTTCCCGATTGGTGACGAAGCCTCTTTCCGGGGCATGACTCCCATTGGGGGCTTGTCCAGCATTCGCTGGATCCTCTTATATCTCCTGCTGATAGTAGGAGAATCCATACGAGCCCGAACACGGAAACCCGCTCCCGCAAACTGAAGCACGGCGGTTTTATCCACCCCATACTTAGCTGCAAGCTGACAGTAACCTACTAGAGAGTTAGACGCCAGAATTGCACGAGCAGATACTGGGGAGAGGTCCTTTTGGATCCCATCTACCCAGAACTGCTTCGCGAACTCTATCGCCCCAGTTTTCGACCTAATGGACTTTGCGTCCAAGATCTTTACCATAACTTCAAAGCCTAACATACTCCCACTCGCTCGTCGGCGATTACAATATCATCACCTAACAGAGCGTATCGAGTAAATGGATACCTCCGATTTTGATTTACACGATGGGCCGCCATCCACACCACATAATGGTGGGACAGCGCGAAGAGAGCCCAAGAGCCGTAGTAGCCCAATGGCTGTCCAACAACGAAACACAACTGCCTTGGTTTTCCCTTAATGAGAGGGAAGCCCAAGTAAGCTGCGTTTAAGGCTAGACAACCATGAACTATACACGAAGCCATAGTTGGCCCGAAAATTCACGCTACTAAATCATGCATAATGGACACAGGCCACCGGTCGGCGGCTGAACTCAAGTCAAAAGAGTAACACTCCTTTGGAGCCCAGCGTGATAACCGATGGATGGCACCTGATGATAGGACCCATCTGATGGGAGTCGGCTTAAAACCGACATAGCCCAATCGTGTACAGGGCGGAGAAGACGCTGTTTGACATAGTTACCTATGACAAACAAACGCCTTTTCCCGGCACCTTCCATAACCTGAGCAAACCTACCTGGACGAAGATACACACCCTCATAAGCACTAGCCAATTGATCAAAGACCAAACCGGTCATAAAAGCGCAAATCCTCGCCTGGGTATTAGACTGAATATCTAGGGGCCATAAGACCCTTTTGACAAACATTATCCCAGGACTGAAAACACCCTCCCAAGAATGAATCAAACGCAATTGCAAAGCGAAGGCTGCTACCTCGTATTTCAACGATGTGAATACGTTGGGCCAGACCTTTCGATCAAATACAAATTGTTTGTCACTGTTAGGAAGAGATTTCCATGCCGTATCTTATAGCATCTTATAGCAAGCCCTACCTCTTAGGTAGCAGAATAATGCTTTCTTTCTAGAGTGTATGCTCTAGTTAGCAAGTTAGAAAAGAGAGTTCTAAAATAGTTCACCCACTAGACCTAAAGAAAGAGTCTTCCTAGCCAACCTATCTAATGTTCCTACCATTGGTATTTACGCTCCAGCTAGTTCAGATTGCCTTCCTTCTCTCCTTCCCAACGCTATCTGTCCAAGGGGAAAAGGCTTGCAAACAGTGCAAAGGGTACCAAGCAATCTCGCAAGCTTCAGTTTTCTAGTTAAGAATCCGATGTGAGGAAAAGAATCCTAGGTAAAGGCAGTAGCACGGTACGGGCCCATGTTCTCAGTGCTTAGTGTGAAATGACTTAGTCAATAGATCGTAGGATACCGGCAAAGGAGGAAGGTGGATACTAGTTTGATTTAGATTCGGAAAATAAGATGGCAATAGGGTTTGAAAGAAAAAAAGAAAGGGTCGATGTAATTGAGGCTTGCTAACATGGTTGTTAGAAAGTAGCCTCTCTCTGCCTTAGTAGCTCGTCTGTGGTACTCATTCCTCTCTCTGTCTCTGCTTTATGGTTATTAGTTCAAGAATCAGCTGTGAATGCTACCGATACCGGAGCTGCTAAACTAAAGAAAGTGACATCTAATCTAATAAGGAATATGGCATCGTCCAAATTCAAATTCCTTTGTATTCATCCCATCTGAGATCGAATGAGGGTCCTTTTTTATAGATAAGATCTGCCGCGCTTACTGATTCAATCACAGCTGATACGCATTCAATTGCAAACAGAACACTGGTGAATTGAACAGTTAGCAAATCCCTAGCGGCCTATTCTCTAGCAGCTGATTCTAGACCAGCCGATTCAATTGCAGCTACTTCGAAAAAACTGCCTATTATGGCTATGTAAAGGGACCGGCTTCCCAGAAAGGTGAATGCCCTAGGATAGGATTGGATTCATCCCCATATGGAACTGGGTGAGGGATTCCCTGAAACCAGAGCAAGAACCTAAAAAGCGATAACAAGCTAAAAGGCGCATTTCTCTAAGCCAAGATCGTCTGCTCCTCAGCAATTGATCCAAAAAGTCCCACAGCTCCTTCCCCACAGCTCCTTCTTAGGCGAGCGAAGCGAGGGGAGCTAACGCCTTTACCTTACATATAAGAGATTCTAAGAGATTATTAGCACCTTAAGCTCTCTTTCTTAACTATCTACTGTACCAGTGAAGTAGCCCATGGGTATGGGATACGAGCGATTAAGAGTCTTATTGCTGTCACGTAGTCAATGTAGGTACGTACTTACTCATATAGCCAGCTATGAGTGACTACACGTACCTGCCCTCTCCTTACAGTCGAGTGGTTTCACTCCTTAACAGGACAGTGACTGACGTACCTTTACCTTGTTCTTGATGTCTGACGTCGTTCATGCTATGCTCGAAGAAGGGAAGTGAGAATCCTCAAACTAACCAGCAACCAGCCAAGGCGGAAGAAGGGAAGAGTGGAATTAGCCACTCTTTTAAGTTTTAAGAAAGAGGAACGAAACAGACTCGCTTGACTCACTCAACAATAGGAACAATAGGAAAGGAACGAAGTGGGGGAGACAAGAAAGAGAGGAAAAAGTGGCACAGGTCGCTTTTGAATTGGACCGTGGATAGAGTTGACTCTCCGGGAATAGCAAGAACCTTAGATGAATTCGGAAGCTCAAACCCGGAAAGGCAGGTGAAATTCTCAATGTAAATTAAAAGCAACGTAAGAGTTCATTGCCGAAGTCAATAAAATAGGTGTGACTTCTTTTGCCCGTGTCCCTAATTAGCAACGTAGGAATCCGATCTATAGCGCGCCACCCAAGACACCCAACCCGCTGCGGTCTGCCCTTACCCCTCCTTCTCCATTCAGCTACAGCCAGACAGTCTTTTCTTTTCTCTTGACGTAGTGGCTACCACCAATTTATCTAAGACTAGAGACTGCGTCAGGAATACATACATGGGCTGGGGTCAAACTTCTTTCTTTCTTGTCTTTGACTTGCCTACATATCCGATTTCACCTCGGAATCAAGCCTAATATAGTTCGATTTTACTCGCATCAATCAGCACCAAACAGCTACTTTCGACCGACTACCAAATCCCTTCCTTCGAACCCTTTCTATGTGGTTCCCCTTCGACTTCTGAACCTGTACTTTCTACTAGCAATCGAATCCCTCTTCTTCTTATGCCCTTCCTTGAATTCAAAGCTGCGGATAGCTCCTGCAGGATTCAATCCAGCCATAGGTTTCCCTACGGCTACCTTGTTGCGAACGAAAGCCACCGGGGTATGCGCCGCCCACCAAACCCCTATTCCCTCCCCTTTACTTACAAAAATCCTATACCTCTATCTTTGATCGAACACCAACAGAGAAGCAATAACTACCAATTACCTATAACTCCACTACTGTCTCTGGTCCTTCCCAACGAATATGACCCTCTATATCAATGTAGAGCTTGCCCCGCCATGGCCTTAACACACGCCCGTCTCGGCTGCAAGTGGTTTCCTTGACGGATAAACCCCACCTTGGCAGCAACACTGGCTGCTTGAACACTGCATTGAAGCTAGGTACAGCTACCCGGCTCTCAAAGCCGACAGCTGCTATGTTTAGACACCGCTGCCAGAAGCACTTGAGCTTCTTTGCTTCAATCATTTCCGATACAAATTGATCCATGCATACGCTATCTATGGTTAGATCAACCAAAACAAAGTATAGCAACCCGAGCCCCCGGGTTTTCTTTTTACTCCCGGTATAGTGCTGTATCACTTCTATTTGTGATAAAGATAACACATCCCCATCAACCCGAGCCCTGTCTAAGAAGTAGACAAGTAAAGACTTGAGTACGGAGCTAGATATGTATTTATCCGCTTCTGCCAATACTTTGGTTGTCTCGACCGTACCACCGCTTGGGGTAAACTCGTATAGCTTAAAACCTGTAAGCCGAGTCCTTGATCGAGAATCTGCTAGATCAGATAAAAACTGGAATCGAATAATGTTCGGGTTATACCGAACCCCGGTCGATGCGTCAAAGGAGACATCATATTTCCGCATATAGATGAAATGGGCCAGAGAGTCGAGTAATATTCCCTCTAGATCGTGGTCTACCCAAGAAGACATTTCAACATCAGCATCATCCGCCAGAGATAACAATCTATCTTTAAAGCTCGCAACCTGAGATTCTGTTACATAGGGAATTGAAGTCCTATTCGCACGAAACAAGAAATCGACTAGACTAGTGAAAATGGTAATATCAGCTGAGGTATTAGACATGAGATATTGTTTTATAGTGTTATAGCTCTTGCTTTTAGGCATTCTGTTGTCCTAACTATTGGTTTCGGACTTCTACTTCGGAACTGAGGATGGGTTTTTCCCATCAACTTGATATTGGTGATTTGAACCGAGTTCACCTCTCGTTGGCATCTATCTTTTGGCTTCCCCGGTCCACTTCTAAGGGATAACCTCCTACCTATTGGTAACCTGGAAGGCTTTCTCTGCTATCTGTCAACATCTTCCCGAACCTGTTCCCCCTTCCTATCCCTCGTTATGTTGTTAATGTGGATGGGGCCCCTTTTTATCGACTACCTACCTTCCCCTAACTCCTTCCTTTCTGTTCTGAACCCGTTGTATCTTCAATCTCTGTTCTGTGTGCACCCCTATCTTTGCATCTCCCTCCCTACCAGCTTCTGTCCATCGACCACCCTTTCCATCTACCTCGCTAGCTTCTTCTGCCGATCTTCCAAGGATCTGATCTCTCTCGGTCTTTGTTTGTGTTCTTTCTTTCTCTTCGTCTGACCCTGCCAACTATCTTTGATTTGGATTTGATGAAGCAAGCATCACTGAAGCAATTTCGTTAGTAGCCAGCTCAACTCCATTGTTGAGGTTAGCAGCGAAAGGCAAGGCTTCATTCCCGTTGTCGAAAGACCGGGGAAGACAAGCAAGAAGTCTTTGAGCGAAGAAGTTGTCCTTGGATAAGTGCGAGAAGAGACCTTTCAAAGTAAGTCCCTCGCGTCGGTACTTCCATGGTAGCCACGTCTCATTACCCCGTTGGCATAGCTAGACGATCTTAACTCTCTCGATCACTTGGAAAAAGACCAATTTGCTTTGATATGACCAGGTCAATCGACCTATCCCCCAGCGTACCGGAGCTTGTCTACCCGCGGAAGATCTTTTTTTTAGTAAAATGATCGATTCACGCAGCAGGCATACCTTGATCCTTACTAATATATCATTGCAGGCTATTATATATATTTCGAGTTACAGATCACTCTCTCGGATCAACATCGTTAGATCATATCCAGCAGCAGGGGCGCCACCTCGCCTTCTCGCGACAGGAGAAGCGAAGCCTATTCTATTTACGAAATTAGAATCAGGCTGCACAGAAGAGAGTAAACCCTCTCACAATATTATGAGAGAGGGAGAAGAAGTACTTCGACCTAAGATCAGCAACCCCAGCCTACATGAACCATCAAAGCAAGCCCAAGTACATGGAAGAAGGCCCGCTGGATCTGTCCAAATGATGTTCATCGGTCTCTACCCAAGTAGCTGTGGCCCATGATCCAAAGGACCCGCAACCAGTCAATCATGCTATCCTTACCTTCCAACCAATCGGCCAATCACGCTATCCTTACCTTTCAACCAACCCCTTCGATTCCGCTTCTGCAGCAGTATATAATCTCGGTCCCTTACCTTGATGCCTACAGCTCAATTTGTTTTCCAGTGATGGCAAGAATTCGCGAAATACTGCTTTTTCTTCTTCTTGTGAACTATCTAATTCAATAAAGGCATCATAGCTACACGAGGGAAAGCGATGCTGCCCACTCCGCCGCAAAAGGGGGCCGCTTTCTTCCCCCCCAAAATGCCAGTTCCACCATCAGGGCCCAGCAACCAGCATAATTCTGTTCCGAGGCTGCGTTTCATTCCAGCAACAGTAGTCTATGGTTCAAAACGCCTTGTTCCATCCGGCGCAAATCCCCTCCATCACTAGTATAGTGGAGGTGTTATTTGAATTTGTATTTCAATAATGAATAAAGAACACAAATAATGAGCAGACCAACCCACTTTTATATGTGGGTTCATTTCATAATGTATTTTTGTTTTGAATAAAGAAGCGCGCTCCTGTTAGTGTAACGTAGGTGTGTCTTTCTCGGTTGATGGATGGGATAAATGCCTATATCGCTTTGTAATGTTATTGTCATGTTGATGCTATATTAAAGAATAGAATCTAAAAAAGTTGCTCAAGACTTTTTTCCATTCTCTAGAATTGTTTTTCTCTTACTGTGTAAACAAACTTCAAGTCCTAATTGTACTCGACAGGAAGCGTCACAGCGTTGGGACTTCCTAAAGAAAACGGCGGATCCTCCTCTCTCTACTGGGATTGACTCGCTTAGAAGGAGTCCCATTCCTTTGGCAGGCAAAGGCCCTAACTACAGCTCTGAGTAACTCCTTGTCTCATTGATCCGAAAAGAAAGGCATAAGTCCCACGTGTACTAACCCTCTCTCTATTTTCTCTTTTGAAATCCCTAAGAGCTAGAATGAATCAAAGCCACGAACCGCTGACTGAATTGAATCTTTCAAAGGACATTTGAATGAAAGTCGGCTAAGGCAAAGCACTTTTTTTCTCCATCGGATGTAGCCACGGCTGTTTTCGAATCACTTTCTGCTGCTCAGTCAGAAGATGCTTTGGTAAGCGATTTCGCTTCATCGGAGGATATTCGTCTAGAGTCTGATACCGGGTAATCTTCTTCCGTAGACGATCATCTTTCGCCGAAGAGGAGACCTAGCAGAGTCAGCTTAAATAGCTGCCCTTGTTTTTATTGTCCTTCCCTTCAGCCCTTTGTCCCGGGATTGAATGATTCTTTTGTTCACGGCTAAGAGTGCCGATTCGTTCAAGGCGCTAGGCACCCCAACACCTTAAAGGCTACGCCCCATCTTACTAGCGGACTGTTTCCATATCCAGTGGAACAGCCAAGCGCTGTGGAAAGTCTGCCTGTGGTACAGGGAAAAACCCAAGCAGTAACCTTTTCCAGCTGTTGATTCCCCACATCAGGCACCTGTGGGTGGTAGATGGAATCATTTTCAAGGTTCGAATCCTGTCCCCGCCTCTATAGTAAGTAAATAAAGCATAGAAAAAGTGCGCTCTATAGCTAGCTCCAATTTCAGAGGTTGAGGGGAAGAGTCAACTACGTCGAACCTGGGTCACTCCATTAGCTAGTTGGTAGTCTGAACCTGCACAACGGGAAAGAACCGGTCGGAAGCAAGCCCTCCTTCCTCTCTCGGGAGGCAGACCACGTCCCAAGCCACCTTGGCAGCCTCCGTTTTCTTCGAGAATTGGTGGGGATCCCTTGCAATTCGTTGATGCCGGGCCAGATCTTTCAGCTTTCGCTGCTTCCAGCTCCTCGGCGAGCTCACTTAGATCAAATCCACGTAAGGTAAAACGTAGAGGGTTCCCCTTCCTATCCTTCCTATATAGTAGGTTGTCCGAAGAGAGAATCGGTAATTTCAATATGAAAAGCTAAAGAAAAGGAAATTCACAGCTTGTAGTTGTGAGC
>NW_026137617.1:12500-15000 GCF_009805555.1 Andrographis paniculata | reverse complement strand
CAGTATCTACTAATAAGCTAACTGGAAAGCTTCAAAGCGGTGAAGGAATCCAATTACAAACCTGAAAGGTCTTAGCTCCAAAACGCTTTCACCCCCGATCCGGGGCTAGCTTTGCTTGCTTCCCTCTTCCTCGGTAAATACCTTTATTAAGTATTAAGAGAAAAGGAATAAGAATCGGCTTTCTTTTTCGTAGAATAGGCTGCAAAAAAAGGGTCTTCCGGTCGAGCAAGCTTTTCTTTTAGAACCACCTCTTGAAAGGAAAAAGAGGAACGAAAGAATAGAGAAGGAAAGAGGATGGCAGTTGCTCCGGTGCTATCCCATTGGCAGCCGGTAGCCGAGTCCGAGTCTTCATTTTCACTTCTTTATGATGAGAGAGCGGACCCCGAATCCTGCTGTTCTTCCAGGGAACCCGTCTTTGATAGAGCACTTGCCCGAGAGATCTTTGCTTTTCGTTAAGCTCTTTTCCTTTCCGTTGCGTTTAGCTAGGCTAGGATCCTAATAATAATAACCTCTTGACTCGAATTCCTTCCTCTTCCCGAGCGGATCCCTATTGGTGGACTCAGCTTGGCCATTCCCTTGTGAGTAAAAAGGAGTGGATTTCTCATGGTCTGAACTCTAAATCTGATCGAACAAGCCGTAAGGGCTTTCTAGAGCGTTAGACTGCGTCTTCAGGTACGTCTATTGGTGATTCCTCATCAGATTCCCTAAACGTGAGATTTTCCGGGCCCTTAAAGATTCTCTGGGAAAGGGCTCCGTAACATCTATCTCAATAGAAGGAAGGACATTCGATTCTGCCTTCTCCCCATTCCCTCCCCACACCTCCACTAATACCTTACTGATTGTCCGTCCGTCCAATGCTACCGTCAAGAACAATGGCTTCAAATGTCGTGTACTTTCTTCGGCGAGCTTCTGGATGCTTCACCTGCTCTGGTTCATTCTTCTGCACGTCATCTACCTGATGAGCCCATAGCAATGAACCCATTTCGTCTATCATCACGTCTCCTTGTAAAAAAGAAGGCTGCATCTGTGGAGCTCCAATCATAGGTTCATCCTCCGGAATTGCAGCCGTGCGAAGCTCTTGGGAAGGCCGCTGTTCAGAAAAATGGTCACCTTTCGAGGATACACGCTTTGGTCTCCACTCCTGGCGTGCCCGTAGTCGATGGCGCACCTTCTTTCTTGCGGTAGGTCTGCCTCTGGGCATCCTGTCCCTCTAGCTGACCTTCCTGCTTCAGCCTTTCGGCTCTACGCCAACGCTGCCTTCTCCTCTTTTGGGACCTGGTAAGTGGTTTATATCGATTTCTGATTTATGATCCAGCTACCATCTTCGGGAGCTTTCCCGGGTCGGCGTGTAGGTTGTGGCGTAATGACCACCTGATCTACTGAAGTTACACGCCATACCTCTCCAATTCTTTTCGAAGCTAACTTCAGCCACTGTGTTACTGGGTGCTAATCTGTCCCAAACCGAAGGTTTCTTAGGAGCTTTGGACGTCTGGCCAAGCCTTTCAAAGACTGTTTTCCTCGGCGCAGATTTCTGAACCTTGCTGCCGGTAGCTGGAGCAGATCTCCGGGACCTCCCTGGTCGCACTCCAACAGTATTAATTAATTGGTGCAGGGAATGGTTCAGTATCTACCTTCATGTCGGGTTTTTCGGCCAGCCGAAGGCGGCCTTCCTTGAAGGCTTTTTGGCCGGCATTTCTGAAAGCGATACAATTTCCTACTTGATGTCCGAACAAGCCATGCCATTTGCAATAAGCTTTTGCATTAAGCGTCGGGATTTTATGACCGTCCTTCAACCGAAGCTGGTTATCCTTCAGAAGGTAGTCAAATTTGGTTTTGGCGATATCGAACGAATACTGAACTTTTTGACTAGCTTCCTTCCACCGAGATGGCCTTAAAGCAGGACATGTGTAGGCCTTCCCTTGAGTAATCTCGGCCAGGAAGGTCTCCTCTTGCTCCTCCCCAACAACATCGGAATCTTCTTCTTGTGCATGCAAGAAATGCGCCCCACTTCGGTATTTCTTTTGGCTATTTGAGCATCTCTGAGAATCTGTTCGGCTTTGACGGCCTTTGACGTCAGCTGCCGAAAGTCTTGGTATTCCTGGAGCGCTAACTTCTCACGAAGCTGATGATTCATGTTGTCAATGGCCATATTTACTTTACCACTTGATTTTCCGGGATTCGCACTTGACACTGACCTTCCGCTCTTCTAAACCTTTCCAGGAACTGCTCTACTGATTCTTCGCTCCTCTGACGAAGATTTGTGAGGTCAGACACTGTAACTTCCGGCAAAGGGCTGTCGTTCGTGGGAGGCTCTTTCTAATTCTGCCCATGTTTGGAAGGAGTTCGGCTGAAGAGCCGCATACCAACTAAATGCCGGACCTGTTAATGTTAATGACAATGAAAACAATTGCAACTTATACCAATCATTATTCCCAAACTCACCTCCACATTGTGCCGTGAATCGGCTTATATGCTCTATGGTAGAACGAGAATCTTCTCC
>NW_026137617.1:0-7500 GCF_009805555.1 Andrographis paniculata | reverse complement strand
AGACTAGTTTGCAGTCCTAAATAAGTAAGGGGAAAATGGTCGATCGGGAAGCTTACCTTTCACTTCGACTAGCTTCAAGTAAGAACCATATTCAAATAAGTTACTGACCACTCTCGCTATCTCCCATCTACGGCGTAGCTACGGCAGGAGGAAGTGACAACGAACAGTACGCTTATGACTTCACTCGCTATACGCTTCAGACTAGGGTCTCCTTTGCGAAAGCAAATTGAGGTAGAACTACCCACTAAGCTCCTTCCTTGCTTAGCTTAGCAAACTACCTTGATTCTATTCTTGTCCGATTTTCCCTGGGAAACTCCTAATGAAATACCTTTTGTCTATCCGGACTGCCTTAGATGCGGATTGGCTTATCTCTTTGCACAGACCAACTTACACCTAGCCTCTTCAGAAGGCGGCTTCGGAACATCCACCTCTACACCCCACTACTATGATGGGTTCCACTTCATTATTTGTTGACCTCCACTCGTATCAGTCCGTCTTCGCCTAACTGGCTACACTTCAACCATCCTCACCTAATAGTTGTCATAAGTCAACAGTCTTTATAGGACTAGGCTTGCACCTCGGTATAACTAGAAAGGTTTATCTAATGCGAACTAGACCGAATTCCAGAAAAGAGCACTTGGGGATTGGTTAGCTTCTCTGGAAAAGAAGTTCGGGAATGGAGAAATCTCACAAGTCGAGGTAAGAAGAGTCTTTTGAATGGAAACCCCGGAAAGGTGGAAACTATGCTTTCATGCCCGCTTTTCTCTCTGCTTTCGGGTATGAATCCCTTCTTTTATCTCATTTAGCAGCTACCTTCCCGCTTAGAGTTGGATCTTAGAAACTGGGGTAGGATTTGAAAGTACTTCGTAGCTAGCATTCCTTCTGATCTAAGCCTTTGAGCTGCTTTCCCTATCTCTTCTCCATGGATCACTGAACATGACTTCTATATATACACAATTTTTTGCACTTCTGAAAAGTCTCATTCCCCAGCGAATATCCATAGAAGGAGAGCAACTGACCAGCTTAAAATAGGTAAAGAAAGAATCCTAATTCCAACACCTAGTCTCGGTCGGTAGGGAAGGACAAACTCGAATGAACTCGGCTAATTGGTTGTTAAGAAAGATCTTAGGGGCAGACAATAAGAGCTTAGAGTGGACGCTCTGAGGGCTTAAACTCCGGAATTCGAAACCCTCAGAGAAATGCAAAAGCAAGAAATGTCACCAAAGCTCATATTGGAATTGGCTTTCCATGGTAGTGCCTTTAATGACGCGCCTTTAAGCTAGGGACATCTTGAGTTGGCTCATTGCTTGGCTGAAGGGAGTGTCAATGCTGACATTCAATGGGTTGATAGGGACTCCACCTCTTCCTCTTTCCTCTTGACCGAATCTGTAACCTTCATTAGCAGATTCATTTTCTGTGGTTTCCCTGATCAAACTAGAAGTTACCAAGGAACCATGCATAGCACTGAATAGGGAACCGCCGAATACACCAGCTACGCCTAACATGTGAAATGGGTGCATAAGGATGTTGTGCTCAGCCTGGAATACAATCATAAAGTTGAAAGTACCATAAATCCCTAGAGGCATACCATCCGAAAAACTTCCTTGACCAATCGGGTAGATCAAGAAAACAACGATGGCAGCTGCAACAGGAGCTGAATATGCAACAGCAATCCAAGGTCGCATACCCAGACGGAAACTAAGCTCCCACTCACGGCCCATGTAACAAGCTACACCAAGTAAGAAGTGTAGAACAATTAGTTCATAAGGACCACCGTTGTATAACCATTCATCAACGGATGCTGCTTCCCAGATCGGGTAAAAGTGCAAACCGATAGCTGCAGAAGTAGGAATAATGGCACCTGAGATAATATTGTTTCCGTAAAGTAGAGATCCAGAAACAGGTTCACGAATACCATCAATATCTACTGGAGGAGCAGCAATGAAGGCAATAATAAATACAGAAGTTGCGGTCAATAAGGTAGGGATCATCAAAACACCAAACCATCCAATGTAAAGGCGGTTTTCGGTGCTGGTTATCCAATTGCAGAAGCGACCCCATAGGCTTTCGCTTTCGCGTCTCTCTAAAATTGCAGTCATGGTAAAATCTTGGTTTATTTAATTATCAAGGACTCCCAAGCACACGAATTTTCTATACTAAAAATGAAAATAGAAAATGGAAGGCTTGTTATTCAACAGTATAACATGACTTATATGTTCGTGTCAACCAATCCATAGAATTTCGAAATGACAGTGGGTTGCCCGGGATTCGAACCCGGAGCTAGTCGGGTGGAGTAGATAATTTCTTTGTTATGTTAGTTAAATAAAGAAAAACCCCTCCCCAAGCCATGCTTGCATTTTTCATTGCACACAGCTTTCCCTATGTGGACACCATTTTCTTTCTTATAAATATTTTTCAAAAAGTTGAATACTCAGTTGATTTAACCCTTAATTCCCAAACTACATCAACATTTCAGAAGAGTGGAAATCCCATTTTGATTTGGGATTGACCAAAAAATATCCAAAAACCAAATCCGACTTCTATAGATTCTTCGCAAAATTGAAGAAGCTTTTGGGAAGGCCAAAAAAAGAACGTCTTCGTCCGTCCTAAGAAATTCTTCCAATAATTCCGAGCCTATGTCTTTTCAAGAAGCTAGAAAAGACAAGAAGTGGATTGAAGCCATGGATGAAGAGATTCGAGCCATTGAAAAGAATGACACATGGGAGCTAGTACCACGACCACTTAATCAGCAAATCATTGGTGTCAAGTGGGTGTATAAGGCAAAGAAGAATGACAAGGGAGAAGTTGAGAGGTACAAAGCCCGGTTGGTAGCGAAAGGCTATAAGCAAAAACATGGAGTTGATTATGAGGAAGTGTTTGCTCCGGTGGCCCGATTGGAGACAATTCGGCTACTAATCTCACTCTCGGCGCAAAATCATTGGAAGATACAAAAATTGGATGTTAAGTCCGCTTTTCTCAATGGATACCTTAAGGAGGATGTGTATATTGAGCAACCACTCGGTTATGTTGTTCAAGATCATGAAGATAAAGTTTTGAAGTTGAAGAGGGCACTCTATGGGCTCAAGCAAGCCCCTCGAGCATGGAATAGTCGTCTTGACAAATATCTGCAAGATGATGGATTTTCAAGATGCCAAAGTGAGTATGCACTTTATGGGAAGGTGGAAGATGGACACGTGCTATTTGTTTGTGTCTACGTGGATGATCTCATCTTCACCGGAAGCAATCCGAGGATGGTTGAAGATTTCAAGAAGTCCATGGCTCAAGAATTTGAAATGAGTGACATGGGATTGATGTCGTATTATTTGGGAATTCAAGTAAATCAAATGGAGGAAGGAATTTGCATCTCTCAAGAAAGCTATGCAAAGGATGTGCTAAAGAAGTTCAACATGCTTGGAAGCAAACCGGTGAGCACGCCGATGGAGCATGGAGCAAAGTTGTCCAAAACTAAGGAGAATGAAGACCGTGTTGATTCCACCACATTCAAAAGTCTTGTTGGAAGTCTAAGGTACTTGACTTGCACTAGACCAGATATTTGATTTTCGGTTGGAATTGTGAGTCGTTACATGGAAGTTCCTAGCCAAGCACATTGGATGGCGGCAAAGAGGATACTTCGATATATCAAAGGTACCCTTCGTTTTGGCTTGTTTTATTCATCTTCCAATACTTCCAAGTTGATGGGATATTGTGATAGCGATTATGGTGGAGATATTGACGATAGAAAAAGCACTACGGGATTTGTATTTTTCATGGGATAAAATCACATACATCAATTACTTACCCTTTAGAGAATGTTGATAACCAACACAAAAAAGTGACCCTTTAGAGAATGTTGCTAACCAACACAAAAAAGTGACCCTTTAGAGAATGTTGCTAACCAACACAAAAAAGTGACCCTTTAGAGAATGTTCAAGTAGTTGCGCAGAGAACACAAATTTTAGAACCTTTAGACAATGTTGAAGTAGTTGGTCAGAGAAAGATAGTACGAAACACAACACACAAGCTTAAGTAGTTGGTCAGAGAAAGAAAGAACACAAACAAAGACAAACCATAGAGAGAGATAGTAGAAAAGACAACCCTTTAAGTAGTTGGGCAGACAAAGAACACAAACAATTGCTTAGATAGTTGGTCAGAAATAGAGAGAAAAAGCAGGTACAGAGATGATAGGTAGGGAAAAGAAGACAGATGCAGGAGGGAAACACACACAGGAGAGAGAGCGATAAACAGAAAGAGACCCAACACAAACAAAGGAAAGAAAGACAACAAAACCAGAAACCTAGAGATACAACCGAATGGATGCTGCAATTCATATGGGGCCCCATATATGTCCTACTTTGTCGATTCTTGATTCCTATCGCCGGTTTCTATTTTCTTTGTCGGGATTAGGTTGTGCTCAACCCCCTCCGAGGGGAGACCCAATTGTGACCTCTACTTCTGAGGGAAAAAGTTGTCGAAAAAGAAAACCACCATGAACATGTTTGATCTACGCGGGTTAGCACTCCCCCAAAGCAGTCTAGGGCAGCCCAACCCCTCAAGTTGGCATAATTCTTATTTGTCCGATGTTCCTCGTTTAATTGATTTCAAGTCCGATGTTTCCCGATTCAGTGATTGTCAGTCCGATGTACCTAGTTTTATGCATTCCCAGTTCGATGTTCCTCGTTTTTTGCATTCCCAGTCCCGTAGTTTGCTTTTGGCTTATCAGTTTGGTAGTCATAATCTGATCAATAGACATGAATGGTGCTATCCCATGAAAAGAATAGGGATAATGAATCGATATGAAAATCGAAATATGAGACAATTGAATGTTCATACAAGAAAGTTCCACATTGGTGACTCGTTTTGGGATCGATTTCTAAATGAACTAGAAGCTCTTACCGTCAGTAAAGAATCAAAGCCTATCGAAAGAGTAGTCAAACTCCTGGTGGATTTCGAGAAAACCGGTCATATAGATTATATTATGCTAGAGCATGAGATTGAGGATGTGTCCCTATTCCCTAAGGAAGGAAATACCTACAAGGCTGTTGCCCGCTTAATGAAGATGGTATTCAACATGGAAGAACCTCCTAAGTTATACATGCATAAGAAGTTACCTAGTGTTATGTATGACCGGTATATATCTCCCCTCGGTGTGCACACGCTGGAAGCTATTATTTTGGTGGTGCTGGGGTTAGCATTCAGTGGTATTAAAGTCAGAACAATGGTAAGAGCAGCAACCTTCATTGAGTTGTTGGATACAACAATTCGAACGCAAGTTTCTAGACTTCAAAAGAATCCTTTGGATAATAAGCCTGATACTTCCACCCTTAAAGAGAGGATGTTAGGGGAAACCCTGCTCAGTTATATAACAAAACATGGTATACTTCACTATGAGCTAACTCACGAGGGAACTGCAGTAGTTAAAGAGAAAGGTAAGGGTTATGTCAAGACAAGGCTAAACCTAGTTTGTAACTTCGAGATAAGTGAACTCCCAGCTATGCTCAATCTTCCAATGGTTTGCAAGCCGGTGGATTGGCACATCCCAGATGGGCGCACATCGTCTTCGGGCACTATTCGTGTATCTGACCTTCAAGGCGGTTACTTAAACCAACCTAACATGGAAGTGTATAATCGCATTAGTCTTATGTCATCCAAAAACCTCGTGAATTTCAACATTGAATTAAAGAGAGAGAAATGTGATGAAACGTTGACCTTATTGAATGGGCTTCAGGGCCAAGCATTTCAGATTAATAAAAAGTTGTTGAACTTTATCAAGGGGAATCGTCCTGCCCTAGAAAAGGAAGGACTGCTTATGCCCGAGCTACTTGCTAGGGTCAACCCTAAAAAAGCATTGGATCTGATGAGATCCTTCTATTTTCAGAATCTAGAGGGGATACAGGAAAAGAATAGCCTTGAAAGCCTCTTGATGGAAGTATCTGTTAAGATACAACAAGCCTTTACTGAGGGTTTAATACTGCAGGTTGCTTCTGCCTACGAAGGATATGATTTCTATCTTCCTGCCTTTTTGGATTTCCGTGGTAGAATCTACCGTTCGGGTATATTGCATTTCCACGAGCGTGATTTAGCTAAAAGCCTGCTCTTGTTTTCTCAAACAGGCCGGGTGTTTAATAACACATCCTTTCCGGAAAGTCGGGATATAATAGAAACATCCACCGCTTTTAAATATCAAAAATTCATGAATTATGAGGAGGCTCTGAAATGGTATAAAAATAAGAAATCTTATCTCTCGAACTCGTATGAGAATATAATAAGCACAGCAAAAGATGCGAGCGATCCGTTTCAGTTCATGGCGAAAATCCTCCTTAATGAGTATGATGATAAAGATGAATCAAATAGGGTTACGCCTATAAGTCAGGATGCATCTTCCAGTGCTTATCAAATAATGAGTTACTTTTTGCTTAACTACGAAATGGCAAGGAGTACAAACCTCTTATCCAGCAATGATAACAAGATCAAAGATCTGTATACCCTCATGCTTGAGGAAATCAAGTCCTTTTTAAGGGAGAAAATTGATGATAAAAACATCTTGAACATCATACTGATAGCTATGAATAGAAAACTAGTCAAACAACTATTCATGCCCATGGTCTATGGGAAGACACTCAAAAGTATGGAACAGGATATTAGCGAGCATTATGGGGCTTACCTTAGCAGGCGGGATTCATCTTCTCTTGCGAGACTTGTTAAAGAGTTCTTTATCTATAAGTATCCCGATATTGATAACTTTTTGAAGTTGATTGCCACCGTCGGTTGGTTATGTTCGACTATGGGTAGAGCTGTAGTCTATAGCACTCCCTTTTTCTCAACAAAACAAGATTATATGTCTTTCGATAAAGAAAAGATAACGGTCACAGATAGGAAGACCCGAAAGAAAAGAACCATCACTGTGAATATACCAACCCACAGAGGGATAAGCGAAAGACAAACACCTCAACGTGCGCAAACTTCATCCATCAAAAAGATGCGTACATAGCCATGAAAATGATTGAAGCCGTTGTAATAAGAAATATTGATCCTATCTACACTGTTCATGATAACTTTATCACTATACCGCTTTTAGCAAAAGAAATACCGAATTTATATCTATCCATCTTTGAGCAGATGAACATCCACTTTCAATAGTGAATGAATTTCTCATAACGAATTTAGTGAACCCTTATACGAGAAAACAAGAGAACACCCACTGCATTCATACAAGGGGTTGCTGCACCTATACCAGTTGAGGATCTTCTCAATTTCCTTATAGAAGTAGACACAAAGAAAGATAAAAGGAGAGAAAAGTACCAACTATTAATTCAATATTACCAGAAGTATTCAGAATCGTGTGGTGGTGCAAGGAAGGAGAACAGAAATGGGGGGCATTTAAAGAGGAACTTTTAATGGGAGGAAGACAACTTCAGCTTGCATTACTAAGATTGGGATAGGAGAACTACATTGATCTGATACCCGAAGTCTCCTGGTGGTGGGTTATGTAGGCGTCAAGCC